>NC_049912.1:29389271-29689711 GCF_001411555.2 Juglans regia | reverse complement strand
CTCAAGGAAAAAGCTATACCCTCAAGAAAGAAGCTATATAAAAAAGTAAAAAAGGGTAAAAGAATGATTACCTCCCTCGGGGATGTAATTTTTCTCCCTCAAGTGCTACATCAGGTAATCTTTCACTCCCAGCTTGTGTTGGCAATGACCTAGCAGAAATAGGTACTGTTTTGCCAGGGGATGATGCATGAGAAGCTCGAGACAAATTTATAATGCGGCTCCGATTACCACCACCGTTGGCATCCTTAGCTGCATCATCACCATTTGCAGATGCTTCCATATTTGGCAAACATGTATCAATATTTTCCAGCAAGTCAATTTTTTTAACATCCTCCTCTAACTCCTGAGTAACAGTGGCAACTGCTTCTTGGTTTCCCTTGGTGGTTTGCTCAGACGATAATTCTATCTCCTGTTCCTTTAAGCAATCTTTACTACCAGATTGATCAAATGGGTTTCTTTGTATATCCCTAATTGGCCTCTTCAATCCATCTCCATCATGGGATGAAGTGGGGTCACAATCACCATACTGTCCCACAATGTCCATCTTTCTATCATCAGAGTCACCATGATCAACAGGTTCAATTACTTCTTTCTCATATATGGGCTCCTCTACTACATTATGCACTAGAGGTTCTCGGACCTCACCATCTTCGTAATCGTCTTCTTCACAAGCCTTTTCTGTATCCAGAGCCCTTGCTAAACGATGGTTACCATCTGACTCATAATCAGAACTATAAGAATCTTCTAATATATCAGCAGATATGTTGATTTTCTCCTCATCACTTGCAGAATCTTCACCTCCACGCATATCAGGGAGGTGGTCATTCATGTGTTTTAATCTGCACTGTTCAGGATCATCAGCATTTCCATCTTCCGCTCTTACATTAGCTATCATCACAGAAGTACTCGATTCTTTATCATTATGACACACAGATATAGCAACTGTTTCTGAAGCAACCAGGATAGCACTTTCACATGCTTCCTGAGGCAGCACCTCCCCATTAAGATAGCTCCCTTCAGTGAAATCAGAATGTTCTAAATGGTTTGTTACATCACTGGCTATAGTCAACCCTGTTGAACAAGAAGGTTCAACTGTAGGGAAAGACATCTGTGCAGGCATTGCCACAGCAAAAGAATTATTACTCAAACCCTGACTGACCTGTTTGCCTACTTGTGATGTGCCTACCTGTGATGTCCCCTTCACTGTATCAAGGGCTTGTTGACTACCCTCACGAACTGGTTCAGTTTTAATGGCAGCAGGACCAGCTACTTTCAGCGTGCTGATATTTGAAGACTTGGTAAGACTGCCATCAACTAATTCATGCTTTAGTGTTCTACTATTATTTAGCAATCCCATATTTTTGGCTTTCGTTCCCGAGTTATCTAATTTGGTGCTATCATCAAATGGTTCTGATTTCACAGTCCTATGCCTAACCGTGCTCAAATTTCCAGTTGAAGCCATCAATCCTGGCAAGCTCATACTAGGAATTAACCTGCCAAAAGTTTCTTTGGTAGATAAGCTGGAAGGTTCCTGGCTCACTTGCGACCGAAGGGAGGATGGACTAAGACCTAACTGAAGAGAGTCAACTACTTTATTTTGTCCGCCAGGCAGTCTGGATGATAAGGTAAGATTAGCTCTGTTCTCACTCTCTACATGGCTATGCTGTTCTGAAGAAGCAGCAATTCCAATCATCCCAGTTGTGCATATCAAAGGTTTTCTGTCATGTACATGATCAGTTGCATTGAACCCATCGATAGATGCTTGACCTGATGCTGCATCACTGGCAAATCTTTCCCATGCATCCATTGTAGTATTCAGATCCCAGTTTGCCCTATTAGCACTCTGCTGTACCCCATTATTGAACTCAACATCATTTTTGCTGCACTGGCTACTGCTACTTCCCTTGCTCAAAGACAAATTCAGAGAACCAGGCTCTGAAGTACCCTGATTTTGGCCTCTTCCATCACTCTTTTGAACTGCCAATGCTGGAAAACAATGTTCCTTTACACCTAATGTCAATTCAGTATTCCCTGCAACGGTAGGAATTTCTGCTTTACACTTCCCTTCAAATTTTTCTTTGCTATGTACCTCTTTCCCCATATTAAGTGCAAGAGCTTCATCTGGTGCTAACTGCAAATTCAATTTTCCCACTGTTATTGGACAAGCAGATTTTTCAGCCACCATAAGCTTATTTTCGCTGCCCATTTTATCCAAAGAATCAGAGTGACTTCTTATGCTTGCTTTCTCGAGTTCAACTCTAGAGCATTTAGGATTGCTTTGGGCCAAAGTAACATTAAAAACATCAATATTTCCTTTAGATTCCTCAGATATGGGTTTCTTGTTTGCATCAGATATACCTGAAGAACTTGTTGCAACACTAGCATTTGACATGGCAGACCCCTGAGGTGGGCTAGAGTGATCCTTCTGAAGTAAATTAGATTGTTCCTTCCGTAATAAATCAGATTGTTCCTTATGTAGCAAATCAGAATGTTCCTTTGATGGGGAGTCGGATAGTTCCTTCTGTAGCAAATCAGTATGTTCCTTTGATGGGGAGTCAGATTGTTCCTTCTGTAGCAAATCAGAATGTTCCTTTGATGGGGAGTTGGATTGCTCCTTCTGTAGCAAACCAGAATGTTCCTCTGATAAGGAATCTGATTGTTCCTTGTTTAATGGAAGTGCAGGAATCAAATTAGGTTCAAGTGGAGGAGCAGGAGAACAGAACAATGGGAACTTCCTCTTCTTTATGGGAACACCTGCAATGTACTCGGATTGTTCCTTCTGTACGGAATCAGAATGTTCCTCCGATAATGAATCCGATTGTTCCTTCTTTAATGAACCTGCTGGAATCAAAGTTGGTGCAAGTGTAGGTGGAGGAGAATAGAACAATGGGAACCTCCTCTTCTTCATGGGAACACCTGCAATGTAATCGCTAGACTGCCGGGAAATGGGTTTAAGCCCAGTCTGCAAACAAAAGATTATTTAAATCAAATATTCAAAAGAACCAATAAATTTGTATCGCTCTCCAATCCAAGCAGAAGCTTGATAAAGAAATAAACCTCTTCATTGCCTGATACAGGCATGACTTCCAGATTTGCTGAACTTATAATCCTTCTCTCTATCCTAAATCAATAGCAATTCCTGGATTAAATTTCTAAAGTTGCTCTTGATTCACTGATATTTCTAAGCTACATAAGACCTCGCAATTTCACGCAGTTTCCTGAATCTTAAAATCTGGATGGGATAACATGTAGTAATCACCTGCAAACATAAAAGATAAAGCTACGCCATGATGACTTGGTCCAGAAAGACGAAAGAAACAAAAAAAGCTCAATAATAACTTCTCGATCAAGTCAATCAAGTAAACAGCCGATTTTGATTCGTAAAATGATAAAACAACTAGATCGCCAAGAAAGCAAAATCAGCATAAAAGACGAAAAAAAATTTTAGGAATACAATTAAATCGTTATCAAATACTAACTGTAAATCTGAGAAAAAAAAAATGGTCTGAATATGATCTTGCACGAAAAGACAAAACAATTACATGCCAAAGTGATAGGATCACTGATCAAACTACGCATTCAGTCCTTAGAGGTCAACTTCCCAACGCAAAAACACAGAAAATCCACAGGTAATTTTCCTTTCACGGACACGTCGAAAATACTTGATCCGTAAAAACATGCAACAAGATTCAATCCTTTAATCCAAACAAAAAACGATTTCCAGGAAACATCTGTTAGGGAAAAATGCATCCAAAAATCATAAATGGAAAGCGAGATTTTCAAATGACGATAAGAAACATTTCTGAAAATGTGTTCTCCACGACCATCATCCAATAAATCGATCAATTTTCTCCACCGTCTTTCACAAATCAGGCGCCGCAAATGGAAAAATAATCACATCGAAAGACCCCGAATGACTTTACAATCATTTCCAGGAAAAACCTAAATCAGGTTGAAATAATCGAAATACATAATTAAACGGAAAATTTTAAAAATGAAAAATAATATAAACAAAACCTATAATTCCCAGGAAGTAGCTGAAATCCGAAAATCAACACGCACATGACGAAAAAAGAGGGAAAGAGGACCAGAACACAATCGGTTATTTAGAAGGAAAAAATTACCTACTGAAGACAGAGAGAAGGGGATCGGATGAGCTTGGAGAAGCTCTGCAAGCAACTTCCAGGAATGGATGTGAATGATCAGATCAGCCAAAGAGAAACGGAAAGACAAGGTAAGAGGAAGAGAATCTAAACTAAATTAGCCTTAAATCTCAAGCCTAGGGTTTGTGCTTTGCATCCGCACGCAGCCATCTATTTCCTATCTATGAATATGTGTATATATATATATATATATATATATATTATATAATTGCGGTGGGCAATGTGCTGTGGATTATTTTTTATATTTATTCTTGTATTAGACTTTAACGTGGGTGGACGCGTAGGGTCTTGGTCGCGCGCACTTTAGCCGGAGAACCTGACCTCAAATAGTTACCTGACACGTGTACTGTCTGTGTCTTTTTTCGGAAAATGCCCATATATTTTCCTTTACACAAATCTTTAACGTTGTGTTATACCTTTCTTTTTTTTCGACTTTTCTGGAAAGCGGACTTCCGCGAAGTTACGGCTTTAAATTAAGTCAAGGAATAATATAGATGCTTTCACACCACACCACTATCTTCTTCTGACATATTTGCGATTAAGTCCCTACACGTTTGGAATCTTCAACCGACAGCCCATAATGTTTTCCAAATGACTCTGCTATCCCTCGCTTACCCAACTCCCCCTTCCCTTCCTAATTTACACTTTGGCACCCAAACCCCCCACCCTCGGAAAATAGTTACAATTCCATAATTCCATAACTGATATTTGTAGTTATAAATTGTGTAAGTATTTTATAATTATTTTTTTAAAAAAAATAATAAATACAGAATTTATATAAAAATAATAATTTTTTAATAATAAATTTTATTCTTTTTTAAAATTATTGTGCAGCACTTACGTATTCCGCAATTATACATAAAATTACTCTTTTATATATGATTGATATAATTTCAAATTATTGAACATATGGATCATTAGATATTCAAAGACATATTTTATCATTCAAGCTCCATGTAGTTCACAGGGTTTGGTAATCTTATACAGATCAAGTTATGTGCTATTTAAAATTGTGTTATTCAATTCGATTGAATAATTAGATAATATAATTACGCCGACCAAGCTATTAACTTGTCTTAATCACCGCATTCAAATTCCACAAACGATGAATTACTCGTGAAAGTTGGGTAGAGTCATATTACAAGATGATATAAAAAAAGGGTAAGTTCACTTTGTGTAACAGGAAACATGAAGTTAGTGGAGTGGATTGTCTTGAAGCTGTTCAAATGGTGCAAGATTTGCAAATAAACTCTTCCAAATTTATGTTCAATAAGCTTTAAAAAGTTTGACTTCATTTGTTTTCAGGAATCATCTCATATCATTATTATTATTATTATTATAAATTTTTAAATAAAATATAAAAAATAATCTAAGTTTTCAAAATTTTAAATAAAAATTATATTATATATAATTTTTATTTTTAATTTTATCTCATTTATATAATCAAAAATTATATAATTATATAATCAAACGAGACATTAATAAATAAAAGTGACTCACAAACTAATTAGATATAAGAAAAAATCTACACAACCTCTCATCCTCCACACACCACACATTTTTTAAATTTTATTATTTTTTTATTTCATCAAATTTTTAATATATGAATAATGAATAGAAAAATAAAATTATTTTAAAAAGAATAAACTCAAAAAAAAAATAAAAATAAAATTAAAAATTTAAAAATTTAAAAAAAATATAGTGTGTAGAAGTTGGAGAAGTTGCGTAACATTGCTCTAGATATAATTGCAACACGTGCCAAGATCAAACTCTTTATGAACAGAAAAATCAAAGCAATTTATCAGAGTCGTGTTAAGCATATCACAAATTTAATAGTAAAATACTATTAATATATTAAATTAATAATTATTAGTTAATAAACTTAATATGTTAATAACTCACATCACAATATTGTACTTATAAAAGATATTTTATTTGAAAGCAAGTCCTCATAAAAATTTATTTATACCGAATTTAAATTAAATACTTTTATTGACCTTATATTTGTACCCAAGCCAGACTTATTCGCACCGTTTTTCGCTCTATAAATACGGAGGGAGAAAATGGGCAATGCACTTTTTACTCTTCGAAGATCTAATCTAGGGTTCTTCTTGGTTCTCTTGAGGTACGCCGCGCTCCTTCCTCCTATCTCTGCTCTAGGGCTTGTGTCTCCCTTTGGGGTTTTTCTCCCTCTCCAATCTCTCAATTATCCTTCTATTGAATTGAGGTATTCGGTCAATTGATTACACAAATAATGATATTTCAAGAGCTGGACTTCCTCCCCCTCCCCCCTTCCCCCCCCCCGGCAAAAAAAAAAAAGAAAGCTGCAATTATGCGGAAAATATTTATTTTCCAATCTTTTATTTTTTTAAAAAAATTTTGTTAATTTTCCCCCTCCTAAGCTGTATGAGGGTGAATGCAGTAAATCATGGGCGCATTATATATGCGTGTGTGTGTGTGTGTATATATTTCCATGCTTGCATTTGTGTTCTTATGCGTTTATGGTGTTTGGGCCGGTGCTCTCTGGGTACTTGATGAACTAATAATTCATTTTCTGTGCGTAAAAAGATGCCTCGGTACGATGACCGCCATGGTGGAACACGTCTCTACGTGGGACGCTTGTCGTCGCGGACAAGGTCGCGTGATCTTGACGACCTCTTTAGCCGATATGGAAGGTACCAAAAGAATTGCCTTTCGTATGTTGTGGTTGCGGTAGTATGAATTTTTTGCTTTGGCTAGAAGAGTATCAAGTTGTTGCCCGATGAAGTAATCTAACTTGTCTTCGATAGAGAGTTTAAGTGTTATGACGGACTTTAAGCCTTTCATCCTGATAAGGAATGCAGTCACTTTTGTTTTAATTGTTAGAAGTTGAAACGTTGTGAGTTATTAGAAATTGTCCCAACTAGGTGTTTTCTCTTGTATACATCCAGTGTACTTGGATATGCCTATTGGTATTAATAAATTTTTACTTATAAAAAAAGTTATTAGAAATTGTCGTATGAGGGTACATTTTTCCTTTATTTTATGCATTACTCTATGCGATGTGTTATGATATCTGTGTGGTTTTTTAGTCCCATTTTTAAGCTTCTTCCAGGTTATTGGTGGTCATGGACGTAGGTTCTTAGACGTCTGGGTGCATGGGCATGGGAGAAAACGAGGGCTTAGCCAAGCCCTTTTGTGCTAGGCATTTAAATATTCATTTAAATATCTGTGTGAGAACTTTGTACCCCCCACGTGTCTTGCGTGGTTTAACTCAAATGATCTTCTTGAAGGTTTCTTGGCTTTTGCCTAACCTGGAGGTCTATGGTGAGAGGGTGAACCTTGGTGGATTTGGCGAGTCTTTCTATAATGTTATTGCGTGTTTTTATGGAAATGGCAACAATCTCAAAGTGGTGTTTAGTTCATCTATGAGGGGCGAAGTGTCCAACCCTTCGATACTTGTGTCTTGATGGCCTTACTGTTTCTGGCACCCGTTTACGCAGAGTACGCGATGTGGATATGAAGCGCGACTTTGCCTTTGTTGTATGTATACCGTTCTTTGTTCTGTTTTCTCTCTCTCACCATTTTTTTCTCATCTATGCGCTCCATTCAAATAATCTCTTTAGCAAGTATGATCTTGTCTTTTTCCTTAAATGGTTGACAATTCCAGGAATTTAGTGACCCTCGAGATGCTGAAGATGCAGTATATGGTCTGAATGGCCGGGAAGTTGATGGAAGCAGAGTCATTGTAGAATTTGCAAAGGGGGTGAGTTAATGGAATTTATTTTACCAAGCCAAATATTCTCTCTTGGTAAAATTTCGTCATGTTATTTTCAGAAGCATGCAATGTATGAACTATTTGATTTTTTTCCTTCTCCTTGTCATGGGCAACCCTTTTTAGTGAAAATCGTGAATGATTGTGGCCCGTACAAGCTCAATTTGTTGAATTTTGTTATTTAGATCCATGTAAAAGTGCAGCATTTACCTCTATGCCTTTGAACTTAAATAAGATTTTGATCTACACTGTTGAGGCGCTTATTTATTTCTATGTTGTGGTTTATGCTTATGGTGAGTCTTTTGATTGTGGTAAAGTTCATGTGTAAAGAATAGTGGTTCCAGCTAGTGGCTCAACCTCTTGGCGTGTTACTTCATGCTAGGTTTTAAATAAGGAACCAACATTTGTTATAAATAAATGATGGTTTAGAGGAAATTTCGGCTAATATAATTTAGAATCTTGTTTTCTCTTGAAACTGATGGTTGAATCAGGCAGAACAAGGTCTTGTTTTTGCTTTAATATCTAACCTGAATGTTCCTTTTTTTTTTTTTTTAAAATCATTTGCCTTTTTGGTCTTTGTTCTCATTTCTTTTCCATGCTATTGAAGAAGATTTTTCGAGGTAGAAAAGCTGTGCTAAATGTAATTTGGGATGTGCATTTAGGGGCCACGTGGTGCTGGTGGATCTCGTGAGTATCTTGGTCGAGGTCCTCCTCCTGGATCAGGGCGCTGCTTTAATTGTGGAATTGATGGCCATTGGGCACGAGATTGCAAGGCTGGGGACTGGAAGAATAAGTGTTATCGCTGTGGGGAAAGAGGCCACATAGAACGGAATTGTAAGAACAGTCCTGAGAAAGTTAGGTACTGGCTCTCTGTCACAGAGGCTTTCATCCTTTTACAAATTTGATATTCCTGGAGTTTATTCACCAATAAATTTTCTGGTACAGAGGTGGGCGGAGCTACTCTAGATCATTGAGTCCTCAACGTGGTAGAAGTCGCAGTTACAGCAGGGGTCGTAGTTACAGGTATGGACCATCATCCCTGTTATGTGGTTTGTACACTTCCTTTTGTATAAAACAAATAAAATGCTTTCCTCATTACAGAATGCCTTTACTTATTTCAATAAACCTTCGGTGTGTAATAAATTTTATTTCTGTCAGTCGATCTAGATCACCATTAAAGAGAGAACGAAGCCTTGAGCAGATTGAAAGAAGATCAAGGAGCCCCCGTGACAGCCAGAGCCCTAGGCGGCACAGGAGTTCACCACCACCATCTAAAGGGAGGAAGCATAGTCTTACACCTGATAAGAGCCCACAAGAGAGAGGTAGCCCGTCCCAAAGGGATGGCGGACAGGCCAATGGGTCTGATTACAGTGGGAGTCCCAGGGGAAAGAGCAGAAGCCCTATGGATGATGCTGATGAAGAGGCCCCACAGGAGCAGAGTTATGGAAGCCCTGCCAAAGAAAATGGCCAGAGTCGCAGCCCTAGTCCTAGCCGTAGGGATGATAGGAGCCCTGTTGAGGATGACGATAATCATGGTTCGCCAAGAGGCAGCGAGTCAAACTGAAGGCATTGTTAAGCGACGGAATACAACTTAAAAACCGGTTATTGATAAATGTTCTGCTTTGTATGGGTAACTTTAGTCTTGAACATTTCCAAACCTGTTAGAGATTTTCGGAACTTTTACTGGAGAGGTATTATTTATACGGTTCCAGTGATCTTAACTCTACCTTATGTCATTTTACTAGTTTTCTTGTGCAACAATAAAGATATGGCGTCGCTTGTCATCGGGACAGTCTGGTTTTCTGGTCGTGTCCATGCTAGTTTTATTCGTGACCGATAATACTTTACGAATCAGATTTCTGGTTGGAATATGGGGCAAGTTCTGTTCGGTGTGCGTCTTGGACATTCTAGTTGTTGCTTAGCAATTCATGTTCATGTCACCTGGAAATTGGAAGAAGAGTGCTGCCGCCCAGTGACCGCTGGGGCAAATTTTTTTAAAAAATTTTGTTAATTTTGTTATTCATATTTTTTTAGTATTTTTAAACATTTTTAAAAAAATATAAAAAAAAAATCAATACACTATAATAACCATTTCATTAATCAGTAAGTAAAAAAATTAAAATTAAAATAATATTAAATGCATCAGCAATCAAAATAAAGGGATAAAATAGGGCGGCATATAAGCCATAAGCATTATTCTGGGAAGAATTCCAAACCAAGTTTATAGCTCACGGATTTGCAACGTTTGGAACTGCGTGGCATACGGAGATATTTTTCTTCTAACCATTTTTTATGAGCTATTATCCACATCGTTTTAAGGGGGAAAATGCTAGGTCTTGTTCAAGCACGAATTAATTTCCTGTTTAAGTTCCCAAAAACTTTTAAAAATCTTGGCAACTTGATGTTGACTTAATTAAAAGAATAATTATATTCTAAGGCTTTTATATAATATTTCATCCCATAATTTAATTTAAAAGATAAATTTTAAATTTTAAAATTTAAATCTTATAAATTAAATTATATTAAATCATCAATTTTATTTATAACTATTTAAGACTTTTGACGATAAACGGTACGCAGCATGTACGTGCAAGTCTCCCAACACACCAATAAGGCATCCCTCTTGCAGAAAGGAACCATGTACAGAAGATGAACTTGACTGCAACAAAGACAGATATCATTGCAAGATTTTTGGAATATGTAGACCTCTATGGTATGTACGCCTTAACCAAATCTGAGTTTGAATAATAAGCTACAAATGTTCTTTATAGCAAGAACAACGCGAACCTTAGTGCTGTAAACATGGCCATTAGGCAAAACTTGTGGAGGGTTCTGTGTGTCCATCAGCAATTTTGTTATGTTGCAAACAAGTTTCGAGTGATTCTGCTTAGAGTATGGTAATGACATTGCTAGTTTTCGAAAACTATCCTGCGATAGAGGGTCTTCCTTGCTGCAATCATCTTCATAACAGTATCTAATCAGGAAGGCAACAGAACATATAGCAACTAGCAGTATCCCTTCTGAATCCGTGGCCTTGGAAGATTTCTACTTTTTTCTTTACAAAAATTAACTTTTTGAAAAAAATTGAGTTTTTAAAAAATTTCTGATTCGAATGTCCTAGGATAGAACTGTCATCTAGTGTCCAAATATATTATACTACCAAAAAAACGTCAGGTAAAATGTCCTTGCTGTTTTGTCCTTGGTTTTGATGTCTATTGCAAAAAAAAAAAGGTGCTTGCAGATACATATTAGATGTGGAATTGAATATGGATACGGAGTTTTTAGAGCCGACAAGCCTGCTTGCAGATAAATATTCAGCAAAGGTTCAAGTGTCATGCCATATAATTTGCAGAATTCCTGTTTAAATTGCTCCACCAGGAAATCCCATTGTTTGGGTTCAAATAAAACCTGCACCAGAACCAAAACCCAGGAGGAAGGACAAAGTAACCCATATCAGCTCTCAAAACCAAAACAAGACCAATCAAACAGCCATCATAGAAAGCAATACAGAGGTTTAGGCAAGATGAACTTGTGGGATCAATTACCATCTATCGATACAGAGGTCTATGCCCTTAAAGATTTTTAAGGCAGTATCAGGCTTCTTTTGACACATAACTACGGAATATGAGCATTTAAAAAGAAGTCAGATATCGAATATTGCAATGGGGTTGTAGAGAACGTCAAATATGCTAAAACACAAGAACTTGGGAGGTTAAACGACCCGACAAAAAAACAATCAAATGACAAAGCAATGTCCCAAATGGTGAGAAATTGTGAGTCGCTCTATCAACACTTTTTGGCCTCTTCTCCCACTGGGACTGAACAACTACAATGAAGATGATGCCCTTTTTTCCTCAGCCTCTTGGCTTGAAAACCAAAAACCATCTTAGTTGTATCATAATCTCATCCTACCTGAGGCCTGCGAGCCTAACAAACACCCAAAGACCTGCTTTGCAATTGATTCAATTGGCAGGTGATGCACAACCTCTAGCAGTATCATATTCAGTCTTGGAAATTGGTATGGCAATGTAGGACAAAAAGAAAAGAAAAAGGTGGATAGAAAAAGATGGTTCTTCCAACCCATTGAAGTATCAAAGAAGAGCATCTGCTACACTAATATACAAAACATTTTTTCTGAACAAAAGTGATGAGGTTCACCTTGTATGTAGCACATTCGGTATTACTTCTAAAGGCCAGTGTTGCCATGACCCTCTGGAACTCTTTCATATGGATGGCACCCCAAGGTGCAAGGTACTTCCACGCATATGTTATAGCTTGCAAATTGTTTTCAACTTGCACCAACTCTATGAACTCTTGAAGTCTTAATTGGAACTCAAGTTTGCTCTGCATCATTAAAACCATTCATTAAGAAGAAAGCTGGCAAAATTTTGGGAGTGGTAACTGCATTCAAGAAGAAAAAATGTCATAATGGAAGTTATAATTTTACCAGAATTCATAGAGGATATGGTTTGGATATGATGACCCAAGGAAAGCTTTAACCACATATGAGCTTATTCTCCAAACGGACTAATCAATATTACACTTAGAGGTCATTAGAATCATTATAAAGTCCATTTTCAGCTACTAAGGAAACAATATGAGACTTGACACTTGATGCACATTTATGATGCTCATTCACCCTTATCATTAGTGAGATGTTAAAATCTTCTTTACATTGGGTGAGTAAGAACTGGTAGAGGTGAATGAGTATCATAAATGTGCATCAAGTGTAAAGTCTCACAGTGACTCCTTAGAAGGTGAAATTGAACTTTAGAATGATCGCAATCAATTTCAGTTGTAACATTGACAAGTCCATTGGGTGAATAAATTCTGATATGGCTAGAGCTTTCCTTGGATTATCAGTTCAGAACACCTACCCTAATCAGTGTAAACAAGTTGAGGTTCAAAGTAGTTCAGTCCAAGGAAATAAAATTAGCTTATTATGCTGAAAACGGTAGCTTTCAACAAATTAAACAGAACAATCTCAAGTCTAGGGCCGAAGTGTGGAAACTGAGCAGATCACAACTGAGGTTTTTGGCAATAGTGACCAAAAGGAAGGAGCCTAAAATATACTAGTCCCGTATACTTGGGCTCTTGCCTATTCTTATGGTCAATAAATCTTGTTTACCGATCAATAAAATAAAATAAAATATACAAGTGTTGAGCAATCCAAGTTACGGCATAAGTTTTTTCCTAAGCAAGCAGCGAAAGTAGCAGTCCTAGCAAACTCATTTACCCACCAATTATAAATAAAGCCAATAGAATAGCATATACCTTGGATTTCTTCAACTTTGACTTGTTATCAGCACACCAGTAGCTACCTTCTTATTTTGAAGAGCATTGATTACCTTTTTTGCTTCTTGGAATACCTCAATATCCACAAGATCCTGAGACATGAAATTTAGTCAGATTGGCAGCAGATGTAAAGGTAGTGAGTATACAACAGAAATGACAACGTGTACATAGAAAAGTGTAAAATTCTATTTACTTAAAATATGGGAGAAATTGTGTGCATGAGCCCCATGTCACAGGTTTGATTCCCTCTGGGATCAAACTGCGATTTAAGTGGGAGGCCATGGCGGCGGGTTGCTATGCTAGTCTGTCCAAGAGTTTAGGTTCCATGGGTGAGTCCTAAGGGTTCTACCGTGTGGTTCTACCGTGTGGTGGTTCCCCGCCATCAATATAGATATATATAGGAAGATTACCTGTATATTGCTGCTTTCGGCCAACTTCACTGCAGCGTCGTGGTATGACATCCGGTTCGAGCGTGTGTTATTCCAATCCAGAAAATTCTCGGCATCTGCCAACTCCAAATGATCCACCCGGGCATGGCATCTCTGTGCTTTCAAGTTCCCTATACGAGTTCCCTCTTCCAACTTAACAAATCAAAATAAAAATCCAACATTCAAACCACAAAACTACTTTTATGACGTGTAACTCACCAAGACAGGTTCCTTCGTACCCACCCTAAAGAGCAAGACCTTATTAACGTATATTAGCACATCCAGGGAACTCCTGATACGGAACCCAACCCAGATATTTAAGTCTACTGCTACCTCCATTAATCACTAGTCTGCACGGTATAAAATTACTAAATCTAAGTACAAAGTAAATATCAGTTTCATAGTTCTCATTTTATAAATTTAAAACAAAATAATATAAAAATAACTGCCTTAAACTTGGATAACAGTAACAATTACGAATAAAATAAAATTTTAATCCCTGGACAAGTGGTAGCCTCTTTATACATAGTCATATCGGTGAAGACCACGCTTTGATCATTAAAAAAAATACTATTTGAGCAATTTGACTGAGTCCTTAAACGAATCAAGGATCCAATCCCCCAATTTCGTCCAAATGCAATTATATCTCTCAATCCCGTACCTTCCTTTTGAGCCCTTGAAGCCGGGATGCCAGCGAGCTGAGATGGTGAACGGCTTCGTCTCTAGAAACATCGGAACCCGAGGATTCGGAGACGCTGGAGATCACGGCGGACATCTCCTTCTCGAAGATGCGGTTGTCGGCTCGAATCGTCTTCTTGTATTGCTCGAACGGGACACGCATGAACTGGTTCTCCAGCTTTAGAGACTCGGTCAGGTGGGGCAGGAGCCGTGGATAATGAAATGGTCGGACCGGCGGTGGTGCTCGTTGCCGTTCGGATCGCAAAAGAATCCCTTTCCACACGCATGTTTTATTACGATTGCCGAGTGAACACAGAAAGGCTTAACAAGTACTGGAGGAGGGGGCATCAGAAACGACCGCGTTTCAGATTTTGTTTCCGACTCCGTATATAGGAAAAAGGAAAAATCTCTTTCGATTGATTTCACGTACTAAACTGCACATCAACATTAAATATAACATATTCGTTTAATAAAACAATCTAAATTAAAAATAAAATTATTTTTATAAAATAAGAAATCTTATTCTTCTTTAAAAACTTTTTTTTATATTTTTTATAATAAAAAAAGTTATGTGAGTATTTATATGCAGTTTAGTGTGCCAAATTGCTTATACCTAGCAAATCTTCTATTCATTATTTTCATACCCCATACACCACTTTTTTTTCTATTTTTTTCTCTTACCAAATATGTGGTATATGGATGATGAATAGAATAATTCAATAAGTTTGAAAAGAATAAAAAAAATATATGATGTGTGATGTATAAAAATGATAATTAGTAAAATACTAAATATAGAGAAATTGTGAAATAAGTCTCGGTAATCCAATTTTGATAAATGATATTTAAAGTTGTTGATTGTGTAAATATTACGTAATTTTTTTAAAAAAAGTAATAACTACAAAATCTATATAAAAAATTAATTAATTATTTAATAGTAGATCGGACAGGTTTGGAGTATGGAATGAAACATAAAATTTTTATTTAATTTCATTTTATCTCATCTCATCTTATTTGCAAACAAAATTTAAATACAAAATTTTTAAATTAATCATTACAATTTTTTCAAAATTTTAAATAAAAAATAAAAAAACAATTTCAATTTTTTCAAATCTCAAACAAAAATAATATTATAAAAATATATTCTTACAATATTTTAATTTTATAATATTTTTTATTCAACTTTTTTCTCTCTCTTTTTCTAAAACTCAAAAAATAATTAACTCAAACTATCTCACTATTATTTATAAATTATTTTATTATTATTTACAAATCATTTTTTCTCTCCCATTTCTTAAAATAGGACATGTTGGAAACCGGGAATATTACATGGCCGCCACCATCTTGATCACGACGAAGCACCTTCACCCAACCAGGTCTCCAATCGTCTGATCCGACTTTCTTAAGGTACAGCGAGCACACCCTCTGTCTCATGCATGGCCCCTTTGCTTCGAACATGTCGATGGCACATGAGCGTTTGAACCCACCGTATACTGACTTGGGGTTCTTCAGATGCTTCACAGTGATCAAATTTCCCAGTGAGTCGCTAAATCTGACACTCATCACATGATCTTTGGTTTCAGCGGACGGTGCACATGTTGTCTCAATCTTGACTGAGTAGGAGCAGTTTTTTTGAGCCCGGTCGTTTGCTGGCAGCAGGTTCCCAGAGGCTGGCAAAATGGTTAGGAGACAATGAAAGTGATTAGAATGCTTATTGTCTTCATGGGAAATCTGTTTTCTCAGGCTGCGTTTGTTCTTGTGTGAAATGATGCTAGTGATCACTACAACTCTGACATATTTATACTGCAATTAATTATGCAGAGTCCTCCTTGGCTAGATTCTCTGAGGATATAAAGAAGCTAGACATAGGGAAAAAGAAAATTAAAAAGATAAAAAGGCGATTTAAATCCATTACTTGTTTTCAGTCGGCTGGGAAAAAGTGTGCTTTTAACTGTAGGCTGACTAAGATGTACGTGTTCTGTCCATTATTCAAGAACTTCCTGAGTCATCACTGTGTGGACTGACATTATATGATGCTTATCTAGACGAAAGAGTATCCCTGCATGCATACCGAATTATCTGTAATCTATACATGCAGAACACGAAAGGCTTTCGTTGCAAGTTTGAATGGATTTTAAAGACCAAGATGCAACAGTACTATTGAAAGATACCAATGTACGTAATTGGATTTTAACGCTAGTAGTCTTCAAACGTAAAATTAAACCCCATGATCTGGAGATTCCTGATCCAGATTATGCTTATCTTTATGTGTCTCAAAATATTGAATTGTTTCCGGCAGTCTTTGCATGCAGCAGCTTACAAGCACATGGATTTCCATTACTGCTTACCTCTAACTTCGGCACCTCATGTGAGTTTGAGCTTTTATTGAAGGGTAATATATATATATATATATATATAATCATAATATGATTATATATATATATATCCTTACATACGTGGGTAAGAAATTGAAGATAAACTCAAATATTGCTTGAGGGCCAAAAGGAAGACGTAAAGGCTGGTTTGGTTCCTTGACTTCAGCCTGTTCAGTTAGTTTGGTTCAGATTTAGACTTATTTCAATATCTAATTTTTTAACTTTTAATAAATATATTTAAACTTATCTTAATATTTAAATACATCTAAATTTATTTTAAATAAATTTTATAGAATTCACTATATCATTTTAATTTATTATTATCTATAAAGACCTCAATTCAACTCAAAACTTGCAACACCATTGGCATCTGAAGGCACTTACCAATCTACTTGCAAAAGTATTCTCCGTACAGGAAATAAATATTGAACTCGGATTCTCAGAAAAATATATTAGCATTATTAATAAGATCAAAATAATAAAAAATAGTAGAAAGAAACTGTTAAGATACAACCAACCGAATTGAACTCAGAATTATTTAAAAGGTGATTGTGACACCTAATTCAAAAACTGTTAAGATTTCCTTGATTTGAGTGTTGCAATTCCACACAATTATTTCCAAATTTGTAAAAGAGTCGTACGTCTATCAGAGCGACAAGTCTTTCCTACATTTTCGTTGATTTTTGTTCGGAATATTGGTTCACTCTCTAGAGAAATGCTATAAAAAAATTTTACATCACACATTTTTATCATAATTAATGGTGTGATTTATCATTTATACTATTCTATTTAAATACACATATTTAATAATTAAGATATAAGAATAAAAATAATAAATTATATATTAATTAAATAGATGTATGTGGTATAAAACTTTCATATAGAATTTTCATAAATTAATTACAGAGATTTCATATCTGATTAGCTCGATGTGTTTTTAACATCACCCTCATCCACCATAACATAAGATGATGTTTAACTCCTATTCTAAGAGAGCATCTGTCTCATTTAATTAAAAAAAAAATTATATTTATCATCTCTATATATCACACACCATATATTTTTTTATTTGTTTATCTTACCAAATGCGTGATATATAGATAATAAGTATAATAATTCAATTAGTTTAAAAAGAATAAAACAAAAAAAATTAGAAAAAAAAAAATATAGTGTGGTGTGTAGGGATGATGAGTAGTAAAACTCTTATCTTAATCAAAACTCGTGATAGATAGATTGTGAGGCACACTCATCTAGGACTGTTCATATGAACCGAATTTTTTCCTGACTCAATTTGAAATTCAAAAAATCAGATTTCGATTGTTCCGAACCAAAACTCGAGTTCTGAATATCTATTTTAAACCCGGAATACATTTTTTTTTTAATTTAAATATTTTGACGTTTGAATGCTTTTTGGTTTGAAGTGCTGTTTTTTTTTAATCTAGAAACCAAGTTGGTGTTGTATGCAATGAATAGGCACTTGAGTTGACTCTATTAATGGATGATTGCACTGGTGATAACTTCCCATGACATGTGGTTATTATTTGTAATTTCTGAAGTCAAAGTAAGATAATTAAAATACCAAATAATATATACTAAATGATTATTGTCAACTTCACAAAAAATGAATAATTACTTTTAATTAATCATGGTACATAGTGTATGTTCGTCATGACTGACATCAAACATGGCGATTCACTAATTTTGACCATTTTAAAAAAAATTATACGAACGAAATCGTGACAAATAAGATTCTACAAACATACGTGTATGCCTTTTTGGTTTCCATATCAAAACATTGAAAATGAAGGAAAAAAAAAAAGGTGTTCCGAGTTTAAAACTCGAACTCATCCAGGTTTCAGTCTGAATTTAAAACTTGGGTTTCGATCTGGATATATCCAAGATTCCAGACCAAAATCTGGATGAATAGTCTTACACTCATCATGTTACCAGAACCATACAACCAGTTGAATAAACTAGCATGTCAACTATGGTTTGGTTTCACAAATATTTCAACCAATTTCATCTCATATCAATATTCAAACACTATTTAAATATAAATATTTTTTAAAACTTTCATCTAATCATTCTCTAATCATTACAATTTTTTTAAACTCACAAACAAAACACAAAGAATAATTCAATTTTTTTAAATCATAAAACAAAAAAATATTAAAAAAATTATATTTTAACCTTATTTTAATTTTATAATTTTTTTATTCAAATTTTTTTTTCTCATTTTCCAATATCTCATAAAAAATATTAACTAATATCATTTCACTATTATTTATAAATTTATCATTTTATCTCATATGTATAACCAAACGAAGTCCAAACTTCTTCTAATTTTCGTAAAGTTTTGTAATAAAAATTGTTCATAAAAGGGAGATTTTTCTATTTAGAGGAGAAAAGGGAAGATGAGCAAAGGTTGCCCTGGTTTATTGCACGTCAAAGTCAAAAAGTCAAAATCCAAAGTCGTAAATTAGAAACATAATAAGATAATAAAAAGAAAAAAGTTAATTAAAAAAAAAGGAGAAAAAATATATTAATCCGTGCTATAAAGAAAGAAAAATAAATAAAAAATAAAAGAGAAACAAGCGCCAATGACAACTCCATAACATAATCTCTCCTTCCCTCCCCCTCCCCCCCCCCTCTCTCCAGATCTACCCCTTCAAACGTTCTGGCAAATCGTTTTTCTTTTGTCAGAACGTTCCAATCTCCGATATTGATGTTCTGTTTAATCCATCGGATAAAAGGGTTATTTCCAGCTAAGGTTATAATTCCGAAATAGTACACTCTCAGGGGTAGAATATTTGTCATAACATAGATTCAAGGTACGTTCAGAGGTTCCTGTATTGTTAATCATGTGCCATAATTATTCTATTTTCTCTTGTAATTTCTTTTATTTAATTTCATCATATACCCATAAATTTGTATGATCGTTAATCGCTGGCAAATCAGTGGTGCACGTTTCGATCTTGTGTTATGCTTCCAATAATTTCGTAGAATATCCATTTCTTTGTTTGATCTTGAATAGATGCCATACTGATGTCAGTTATATTTGGTTTTCTCTTGTAAATTTATGCTTTACATTGTCTATTCGTACCCATCAAAAACGTTTTGGGGATATTCTACTGCACGTGCATATATTTGCGATTCCTGCATTCTTTTTTTTTTATTATTATTGTTCTTTCACAACCGTGCAGGCTGGTGGTGTCCGCAATTTGGTTTTTGTCTCAAAATCGTGTCGTGCACCCATAAAATTCTTGTTATCTTGAATACGTGCGCGGTATGATGCTGTCTACTATTCTTGTATTTTTTCTTTTCTTTTCTGTTTTTTCACTTTCTGCATATATCCATTAACGTATATGATGTTTTACACGTTTACAGATTAATGGTGTCTGTATTCATCAATGAGTATAGATTTCCGGGACACGTGACTTACCTTTGGTAATTGAGGATAAATTAGTGCAGAAACTAGGGTTTGATCTTGGTATTCATAAACATTTGATGCATAATTTGATTGCCGGGTCATTTGGGTGAGAACATGTAAGGTATGGTATCAGCTGCATTATTGAGGATTGTGTCGCCCTGTTGGAAACCTTCTGTTGAGGGTGAAAATTCCAGGGATAGCAGCGATGTAAGTGGTCGGGTTGATGGCTTGTTGTGGTCCAAAGATTCAGGACAGCATGTGAATGGAGAATTTTCGATGGCAATAATTCAAGCAAACAATCTGTTGGAAGACCATAGCCAACTTGAATCAGGGTCAATGAGTTTGCTTGAATCAGGTCCTCATGGAACATTTGTTGGAATTTATGATGGGCATGGAGGACCTGAAGCTGCCCAATTCATAAATGATCACCTGTTTAACAATATCAAGAGTAAGTTGTTCTTCCACCAATTAATTTATGAATTCACTTCTGAATTCATTTGCGTTTGTGAAATTAGTTAATATATTTGTGTGATGGCTTCTTCATTTTTGGGCTCCTCTATTCTCAAAGTGGCTAATTATTTTTTGAATTGTCATTTTCGCTATTTCCACTTCGAAAATTCCTTCAATTGAGAGTTGACGCGAAGCTATCTTACTATCTAGTGATAATGCGAGTGACTATTAGAAATAATATTTCATGGATGATATCGCCTGGAAAATGATACTTTTTTTACATGTTTAAGATTTGGAAAATAATTTAATTTTGAGTTCCCTACTCTCTTTCTCTCTCACTGGTTTTTCTATTTATTTATTTCTTGGTTTTTACCCCATCTTAAAATCTTTTTAATTAAAGCTAATGCATATTTTACTGACTTGACAGCTATTGGTGCTGCAGAGTTCACGTCAGAGAATCAGGGAATGTCAGCAGATATTATCAACAAAGCATTTTTGGCAACTGAAGAGGAATTCCTCTCTCTAGTAAAGAATCAGTGGCTAAGCAAGCCACAGATTGCTTCTGTTGGTTCATGTTGTTTGGTAGGCATAATATGTAGCGGATTGCTTTACATTGCCAATGCAGGAGATTCTCGGGTGGTGTTAGGAAGACAGGAGAAGGCTGTTAAAGTGTTTAAAGCTGTTCAATTATCATTTGAGCACAATGCAAGTATGGAATCTGTGAGGGAGGAATTGCATTCGCTGCATCCCAATGATCCACAGATTGTCGTTTTAAAGCACAAGGTGTGGCGTGTGAAGGGTATTATACAGGTGATTTCTTGAGAGATTTGTTTTCAATAAGTTTTTTCTTTCAGTTTCCTTCTTTATCTTTTACTAAATTGTCTTTTGTTTTACCTATCAAATAAAAACTAAACAGTCTGTCATTTTATATCCTTTGTCAAGTCATTGCATCAAAGCCCTCTGAATGTACGTGACTTTATTAATCAAGGATATGCTGTTGGGTTGAACAGAAGATATGAATTAGTTATAATGGATAGTTTTGAGATTTCTGTTTATATCCTTGGTCAGGGCAAACTTGAACCTGTAGGGTTTGGTTTGGGATGCCATGTCTGATACCTGCCCCTCTGGCCATCCATAGTCTCAACTCTATCATTTTCCCCTTATTTAACTAATATAAATTTTTGCTGAGGGCTGAACCAGTAGATGCTTCCTATTTGTTTCTTGAATGGCTCTCTATATTAAATGGCCTTTCCACATGGATGCATACGGCACACCCATTATCTAATCCTCAATTATTGCTTGCTCCAGGTTTCTATCGGAATTTTCCTTTTGTCTCACCAAGCAAGTTTAGGCATTGAATTTTAAGAATTTATTTTTATTGGTATTAGTTTGAAATACTTCAAGTTTTTGGGCTTTTAAGAGATATTAGCATTCTGCATATCCAAAATCAGAAAGCTGAGCATGGTTCATGACGTATGGAAGATTTCTCCTTGGGAAATCAGCATGGTGCTTACACAAGGATGAAATGACTGGATAGACAATCACTCTGTTGACAGATCTTTTGTACTCTTGCAGGTTTCAAGATCCATAGGCGATGCCTATTTGAAGAAGGCAGAGTTCAATAGAGAGCCTTTATTGTCGAAGTTTAGACTGCCTAAACCCTTCCACGAGCCAATTCTTAAAGCTGAGCCAACGATATTGGTGCAGAAACTCTACCCTGGAGATCAGTTTCTTATATTTGCATCGGATGGCCTATGGGAGAACCTAAGCAATCAGGAGGCAGTTGACATTGTTCAGAGCTGTCCACGGAGTGTAGGATTCCTATTTCTAGTTTTAAGTTTCATTCATATTTATGCTGGATATTGTTGCCATGCGTTTATTTCCGACTGTCTTTGGGAAAAGGGTGATATCAATGCTACCTTAGTGGTAACTTAATTCCTTCATTAACTTAGACTAGAAGCTTGTTGCCTTTTCCCCCCTCTTTTCAATAAGTTGAAGTTAATAGTATAATCTTCTTCATGTGGGAAAGGTAGATACTTTCTGTGAAAATCACAAATAACTAGAAATTCTCTTGAAACCTGCAAGAAAATGGTTTGTTCTGTGAAGCAGGTGCTAACATAAGTTCCTTGTAAGTCATTATTCGTTGAATTTGCTGCAGGAGGTATTTAAATATTTCCTATATTTTGCAGGGCATTGCACGAAAACTTGTCAAAGCTGCGCTTTGTGAAGCAGCGAAAAAAAGAGAAATGAGGTACTCAGACTTGAAAAAGATTGACAGAGGGGTGAGAAGACATTTTCATGACGATATTACAGTTATTGTTTTGTTTCTCGATTCCCATCTGATCAGTCGCAGCTCCTGGCATGGACCCTTACTTTCAATCAGAGGAGGTGGCGGTATCTTTCCCAACACCTAGTTTAAGAGGTTATAAATGTCTATCTTGAATCTTATTTTCTTCAATTTGTATCAAGAAACGTTATTTTTTCTTTCACCCTCAGAGAGAGAAGTTAAAGAGACATCTTTTCTATTTTCAATTTTCAATTTTTTTTCTGAATGTGTAGTGTCGTTTCTTGGAAACATTTTTCCCATATAGTCATGGTAGGGTCAAACGGGATTAGTCGGGACTTTGTCTGGACATCCCGTGGGCCGTGCCAATGAAAAAATAAATAAATGATAGGATCAAACGGCTAGACAGGGAAATGTATTTTATTTTATTTTATTTTTTATTATTTTCAAGTTTTGTGAGGGTAGATAGGATTACACCGTTTTGCTTACAAAATAAAAAAATGTTACCGTGGACATGTGGATAATAGTCAGTTTCACTTTGTCTTGTTGCCTTTATATGATAGCTATTAACAGGTTATCAGTCATATTCGAAGGCAACTCAACAAGGTCAACGTGTTTTTAGTTTTTGTGATTCCATTTTATGCCTTTCCAAATTGATTAAGAAGCAATACTATATTTATTGTATATGAAAATGAAATCAAGTCCTGACTTGTTCAGAACTCATAGGCAAACTCCCTCCCCTTCCTTCCTTCCTTCCTTCCCAAGTCTTAAGGTGGCAGTCACGATTTCAACTCAGTGAGCGCAAAGTTGTAACTGAAATGAACAGGTTCCAAAAAAAAAATTGACATGTTATTATTATTTTTTTCACAATATTTTTTTACTTGAATAAATAAAACTCATTCGAATAGGATCATTTTTAATAATAATTATAATAAGAGAATCCAGGAATAAGCTTAAGAGCACTGAGCATTATTTCATGCTTTGTTAAGTTGATCTAGACCAAGAAAGAAACCTATTAATTCAAGAGTAATCTTACGTATAGTTGTGAAGTACATAAGCGTCGTATAATTATTTTAAAAAAGAATCAAATCTATTATTCAAAATTAATTTTTTTTTCATACGGTCCTGTGTTTGTTCATTTTGAAAAAAGTGAACAAATACAGAATTTCAATGATTATTTCTCTTAATTCAATGGCGAGATTCCTGTCTTTGGCTTGCAACAATCTATTGAACTTGCAATCACCTACAATCCGCCATTTTTTATTTTTTTTTTTGTGTTTTGTTTTTGGGCATAATCGCGACACTGCATTCTACCATAATGTAAACAGTTGAAACAGCATGGGAACTCTGTAAAATACCAAGAGTTGTATACCTTTTAACGGTTTGTAATTCCTGTTTTACACTTCAAAAAAGGACAAACAAACTATTTCAACTTCAAGAAATTAATAACAACCAAATTACATATAAATCCTCCAATCTATCCACCATTTTCCAAGCCAAAACAAGCATCGGCTCCAACCAAAAAATAATGAAGATTCAAGATGGAGAAAAAAATTGTTCAAACATCTACATCAAACTATTTCCCTGCAGATATGCCAACATGGCAATTTTGTGATCTTCAAGACCTTGGAGACAGCGATAAACAACGTGATACTGACCCCTTTAAAACAATTCAACCTAAATTCACTTTAAAAAGCGGGAAGCTTTTATGAAAAATCTTTGCTCTTCGTCTACTTGTCTCAAGAACACAGCTTCAGTGTGTGAAGATAATCATCTAAAGGGGTTGTGTGCGAAGAACTTCAAGTACTGTTCCCGCATCTAAACAAACCCTCAGTGAGGAGTATATATATATATATATATATATATTAGTATCACCACCGGCAAAGCTGGGAAAGCTACTTCAGCAATACCTTCCAAATCTTCCTCATATACACAACTAATGACCATACAGAAAGTCCAGCTGAGATGTACAGCAGCCCAACTCCAGAAGCTACAAAAACCCCTGGCCCTCCAAGACTACACAATGAGGGGACAAATCAAAAGAGAAAAAATAAAACAAACGGTCAGATACTTCCAAAAATTTTTTTTTTTTATATGTAAACGGTAGTATTAATAAGGACTTCCAAAAAATATTCACCTAATTTTATTTCAAGGAAACATCTAATCATCCTGAATCCTAATTAACCAAGAACAACAATAACCCAATAGGCAAGAGAAATAAGAATGAACCTGCTATCTCTGGTAGCCAAAAGGATGGTTAGTGCGGTCATCTGTGTGGCTGTTTTCCACTTCCCCAAGTTATTTACAGCAACAGCCTAAAAAATCCGTTCTTACAATGTATTTCCATGAAAAAGTTCCAATGTCTTTGGAAACAAAAGTAGAAGTGTAGGAAAGAGAAACACAAACCTCTAAAAGCTTACTATTTTGGGAAGCAGCCCATTCTCTAACTGCAGACATAGTTATCTAAATAAAGTGTCAGAATAATCTGTAAGAGATCTGCTATCAACTCAAACTTTTTTTTTTTACGAATAATCAACTCAAAGATTTTTTTTTTAAAGTAAAAAAAAAAAAAGAACAAGAAAAAAAAAGAAAAGAAACATAAACCAATATTAGCAAACAAGATATAAGCATAACAATTTTTACTGGGACATGTATAATCGCTTAAGGGAAAGAGGGGAAAACAAATAAGGGGAAAGGAAAGGAGAGCAACACATACAATAATAAATATCCTATGAACTAATATGAGTGAAAACATCATGTGGACCTCATTTTGTTAGCACAAATATGCACGCACACCGTTCACACATGCAGGAGCAAAAGATCCTGCTCAACCAAAGTAACAAGGATTCCATTGAATTATCCTAAAGCTTTGCTACTGGTGGTGATCCAACGAAGTGGTACACTAGACACTAGTGGCAAAGGGGGGAAGGAAAAATATTGAAGAAGATAAAGAAAAAGATGTAAGAAATGCCAGATGCAAGGATAACTGGGTTCACTATGATGGGCTCCACCTGTGGTCAAAGACAATCACCAAAATATTGTTAAAATGAATGAAGGCCACAATGGCGTGAGTTTTTCTAAACTGTGAAGTAGTCTAACCATAGCCATGAGAGAAAAACCCACCCAAACAGTGCTTTAATGCTGGACCATAAAGCCCTGAAGGTAGAGGAGCTGTAAATATAGAAAATATTTCACCTAAAAGAAAGCATGTTTTGTCCTGATCTTGTAGCCGAAATTGAAATGAATTACTTTTGGGAGCTCATTTGCAACTTCTTGTGTATAGCATCCAAAGCTTCCATGCCAACAACCCCCACAACCCACCCAATGAGTGTGGCTGCATATGTGTATAAATTTAATGGCTAACAAGATTAAAACAATTAATAATAAAACATATTACCTCCCTACCAATTATGGCAATTGAAGGTACAGCCAATAGCCATGGTACTTGTCCAAACATGGTAACTTCCACTGGTTGGGTACACAACAAGACCAATGTGGCAGCAACCATAAGCTGCATTCGGTAGGCATGACAATAAAAAAATAACTTGTCAATGTTTCTTGGTAGTTTTTTTTCATCAGTAAAGAAGGACTTAATTAATGAGAAAGTCGACACAGACCAAGTACACAATGAGAAAGTCGACATAGACCAAGTACACGAGAAAGCCTACAAGTCTTGCTATTTAATTAAAGCACATTTATGGTATCAACTAACTAAAAGCAAAAGGCTGTAAAGTTCCAATAAAAAACCCCTAGGGGTTGGCTCAAGTGGTAAAGACCTTGGTCTTGATGGTATGCTCCCTTCCGGTCTAAGGTTCAAATCCTCTTGGGTGTAAACAATTTCTAGGGGCCATCGGACTAGACCTCCCCTTGAATTTTACCCAAGGAGCACAGGCTCTCGACAATGAGTTTTCCGCAAGTGCACCCCCAGGATTAGTCAAGACTTTGTTATCTGACACCCGGTGCAAATAAAAAAGAAGTTCCAATCAAAGGTGAAAGACTATACCTTGTCAGCTACTGGGTCTAGAAATGCACCAAATGCAGATCCTAGTCTCATCTGAAATTATTCAAGGATTTAGCCCATATAAGATGTCATAAAATTACAAACATTTTCAGAACAATTGTTTTATTTTATTTTGTTTACTCCTATACAGTTTGAAAGACAAGTACTAGAATACCTTCCGAGCAAGATAGCCGTCAAGCCAATCAGTAACTGCAGCAGAGATGAAAATACTTGTCGTAGCAGTTGGTCCCCACCAACTATCTACGTAGAAGGCTGATGAATGATATGATAATGTTAGTCTCGTGAAATGCAAGGATTTCATACTATGACCACTAAAACATATAACCAACTCAATAATAATCGGCAATTCCAGACTAAGCAATCTCTACAAGAACACATATAAGAAATGACAAGGGCAATCTCCATAGCAGCTCAGAATACCAGGGCACACCACCATAATAAAAATCAGGACATCGATCAACCTTATATATCATCAACACATATTTCAATCGACCAAATTTCCTTCATATCTTGCAGGCATGAATTACACAACAAAAATCTGAAATTCGAAGGTTTACTGGATTAAAATATATAACTCAATTCGCAATCTAACCAAAGTCGAGATGAACAAAAATGCAGAAATTTGACGAACAAAAAAACCTGAAATCCCTACATCATAAAGATCCAAACAGAGATCGAATTCACAAAACAAAACAATTTATTGTCTAGAGCTTTAGGAATAAACAATCTATATTTGTTCTCGCTGCTAAACTCAAGCATTACCGAAAGTTCAATCGGTAATTTTCAGCGAAAAAAAATCGCACCTGGGTCATCCAAATACGTTTCAAACTTTTCAACCAAATTGCGACTGGATCATCAAAACTAACACGCCCCATTTCTCAAACAACGCATTGATTTCGTAAAAAAGATTAACAAGGAAAAAAAGAAGCAAAAACATGGACATACTGCTTACGAGAAGCGGCACAGAGGCGACGCGGCCGAGAGTTAAGATGGTGGGTAATGTGAGCAATTTCGAAGTATGTTGCAGTTGTTCTTTCTGTTGCTGCTGGTTCTGCATTGACGAGGGCGATTGGAATAAATCGTGGCGGTCCTGGCTTTCTGCACCCATATCTGCCACGAGACCTGACTCGGAAGACCCAGAGCCAGAGGCGGAAAATCCTCCTTTCTCTTCGGAGCTATTGCTGCGTAAAGAGAGAGCGGGGGAGTGCTTTTGGTGGACGCCACGAAACCCTATCGCTTTAGGGGCACGCTTATCGTGCGCCGAGGGTGTGAATGGTGCGCACGGGGCTATCCTCCACCCACGTTTATAAATAGCGGGTATTTGCTCCCTGTTTCTGTTGCAATACAGGGCTTCGAAGGGAATGGGTTTGAGCTTTAGTTTGGCGACAGAGTGGGTGCCTGTGGCCGCGGCCGCAGCTGTGGTGCGGACCCATTGGGTGAGGTTGAGGTGGCAGCCGCAAGGCTTGAGGGTGTAAAAGGAAGCTGCTGCCGTGGGCAATTTCAGGCATGACATGGGGTTCGCGGTATTAATTTACGAAGCGGTAGTTGCACTGACTCTGTTGGGTTCGACTTTTGGTTCAGAAGTCCGGGGATTTTCTCTGAATAGAAAAATATGCGTATCCTGATTTTTCGCGCAATCTCCAGCTCTACTAGCTTTCCGATGGTTGCGTTTCCCTTTTGCTTGCACCGTTCTTTCCAGCTTTTCGCCGAGTCTATGTATTTGTAAAGAGAAATACTTCAAATATTATATAAAAATAATTTGATGTGATAAATTAATTTATAAAATTATATTTATTAGAAAATAGATTAAACGAATCTAATAATATCACGTATAATTGTGAGTTTATTTTTTACCTGTTTTGATTGTTAAGCCGACGATGTAATTCATATTCCTTGCTTTGTGAGGGGTTGGTTCCAAAATTTTGACGTGTCAAAATGATCCCTCGACGATGCGATGTGACAGCTAATTCCTATGCGAAATGCACTCGGTGTTACAAAAATAACTAATTGTAAGTCCATACAATGCGCGGAAAAAAATAAAATAAAACTCATTAATGGAAGTAAAATATTTGTTGAAAATCAATTTCATTAATTTATATTTATATGTAAATAAAATACGAAGCTTTGATTTTATCCACGATTACAAATGGATGTTATAAGCACGTGTAGTAAGAAACAATACTTGTTTGATTTTAAAAACTTAAAAAGTTTCCAGAATTGTGTATGAATGGAGTTTTGCAAGGGACTCTACCATTCCAAGAGCTCCAGTAATTCGGACTAATGGAGTTCTGTTTGGGAGCCCGTATCATGCAAAGAAATAATATGGCTTGCGCATTCGGATCCATTATTTTGACTATATAATCCGAGAGCAAGGGCCCATGTTGGGAAGATAATTTTTACGTGAAATCCTTACACTACACATTTTTATTTAATTAACATGTAATTTATTATTTTTATTCTTATATCTAGTTGATTTGGTTATATAAAATTAAACTATCTCATTTTATATAATTATTATAATTTTTTTAAACTTTTACACAAAATATAATAAACAATTCAAATTTTCAAATAAAAATAATATTATAATAATATTTTATTTAATTTTTAACAAAATATTTCATCTCACTTCATCTGAACTGCGTAATTAAACGAGGCCGATTAAATATGTGTATGTTTAAACATAATGAAAAAAATGACAAATTACATTTCAATTAGATACATATGTTTAGTGTAAGACTTATTTATAACATTTCTCTAATAAGACCTGGTCTTCAGGAAGAGGTATAACTTTTTTAAGAAAAATTATATACATTATATTATAATTTTATTATGTAAGATGTGTCATATTTATTATTATTAAATAATAAAAAATTATCTAATAACAAATTATTTAATAATAATAGAGGGGTCCCACGTATTTAATAATAATAAATATATTACATATTATATAGGAAGATAAAAATAAAATAAAAATATGATATATAACATTATTTCATTTTTAATCACCTAAATAGGATGCTCGGCTTGGGGTCCCACGTATTAGCCATTTCATGCGCTCCAAAGGTGCAAAAAGATATAAGCATGAGTCTGATGGGTTCATAAATCCATATTAAATTATTATTATAATTTTTTAAAATTTTAAAATAATAATAATATTAAAAAATAATATTTTATCATCTTAAATCAACTCAATACAACGTGAAAAGTTTGCCTGAGTTGCTCATGCTTTTCCTAATGGAGCAATACTACACAACCTCCCAAACTTCTACACACCACTATTTTTTTAAATTTTTTAAATTTTTAATATTTAAAAAAAAAATTTGAGTTTATTTTTTTTAAAATAATTTTATTTTTCTATTCATTATTCATATATTAAAAATTTGATGAAAGAAAAAAATAATAAAAATTAAAAAATATATAATATGTAGAGGATGAGAGGTTGTGTAAATTTTTTCCTCCTAATCTATCTAAACAAAATAGACTCATCGCAATGTCCACCCCAAGACAATCCTGGCAAGTTCTTTTAGACCATTTTTATTTTTAACATGTTAATTATAAGTAAAATTAATAATTTGGATACAAATTAAAATAATATTAATAATTTAGAGTGGCAATTATTTTTATTGATTGGTTGATCGGCAAGAAAGATTTAGCAAAAGATAATTTTATAAAAAATGATCAGAAATTGACGGAAAAGGCAGAATAATATCCAACGGGCGAAAAGCGAAAAAAATGAGTCTTTTTTCGACTCCTGCGTTAAGAAATAAGAAACCAGTGCGGTCCAGCACATCTAATTAATAATATTAACGTGAGCGGTAATAGCGCACATTCGGCCTGCCTTTTTCATTTGCCTCTCTCTTTCTGCGAGACACTGCTTTGAAGTTTCCACCTCCGCCATACGGAGGCTCTCTCTCTCTCTTTCGTTATTCAGTTGGAGAAAAACAAGAAAATCAAGAAGCAGGACCCCGAGATTTCCCACAAAATTCAACGAAGAACTGAATCACAGCCTCTCCAGTCACCCCTCAAACCGATCCAGTTCTCGTCAATGAAGGCCACCAAAGCCCTCAACCCCTCTGTCATCACCTTCGACCACAAGAGGTACGCTTCCTTCTTTCCTGTCTCCACGTATCCTTCCCCTCCCCCGCCTCCCTGGCATTTAACTCTCACTTCCTTGGGTTTCTCCAGTCTCTCTCTGCTCCAACAAGTTCCGGTTTATATAGTTGTATCCTTCTTTTTTGTTAGGTTCCCCCTGGCTTTTATAGTTATATAGTTCGGGGTAATTGTCGATGTTTCGCGGAAAATTTATCCGATCGGATTAGATTCTCATGAGTGAGACTTGCATTTTAGCTTTCATACTTTTACATATTCATATGTATTTCAATACCGAGAGTTCTTTATAGATTAGTGGTTTATCATTGATCTTGCTTTCAATTGTGTGAAAAGTTGCATGGATTTAGTTTAGGATTTACTTAGTGTGCGTTCCACGATGCGTTGTTAGACGGAGTGTGTGAAATGCGTTGTTTTCAAGTTTTTATGGCTTGCGCCGAGGCAATGCCAAGCGCCATGGGAAGTATAATCGAGTTTTCAAGTGGAATATGGAGCTCTTTAGTCTGAGCTGCAAACTCGCGAGGCCGATTCAACATTCAAGATAATTTGAGTTGTGGTCGTGGTTAGAATTTAATTGACCCTTGCTTGTGACCGAGTATACTGCAATGGACTTGGTTTTGGGCCATTTGGCTTTGGTTGTGAACTTGTGATTTAGAATTTTGCTTGGTGTTTGATAATGGAGTGTAATCAATGAAAGATTTATTGAATTTGGAAGCTAATAGTATCGGTGTGAACAGGGACGCCTATGGGTTTGCTGTGAGACCTCAACATGTACAAAGATACCGTGAATATGCTAGTATCTACAAGGTTTAATTCTCTTTCAGTTATTCTTCCTAGTATTAAGTATTCACACTCTTTGTTCGGTTGCTGACAAAAACAATGAGCAAAATAAATAAATAAAAAATACAGAGAAGAAATATGGCATAGTCAAGTTTTAACTTTTGGCTGGTCTAAGTTAATGAAAAACTCGAGAGTTTTTATTCTTCCTCTCACGTCTTTCAGCAACCAAATGGAGATTGAAGAGAGGCAATAGCAGAGAATGGTGTGCTTTTATTTAATAAAATTAATTGTTTCAGGAGGAAGAGGAAGAAAGATCAGATAGGTGGAGGTCTTTCCTGGAAAGGCAAGCAGAGGCAGCTCAACTACCTGAAAGTGGATTATTAACCGAAGAAGATAAAAAAACCAAAGATGCTGGAGCTTCAGAACAAGAAGCAGACACCAGTTCAGAGAAGGTAGTTGAAGGAGACGACTTAAAGCTTGGTTCAGATGATTTGGCTGAAAATGGTGCCAGAAAGGAGGAGTTGTCTTCAGCTAAGGAGATAAAAACTCACAAGGCCCATATTTGGACTGAGATTAGACCATCTCTTTGTGCCATTGAAGACATGATGAGCATTCGTGTAAAGAAGAAAACCAATTTATTAAAATATGAGCAATGCACTGGAAGTGGAAAGCCACTTGCTTCTCCCATTGAGGAGGCTAGATCCTCTAAAGGAGCATCTGAGGAGGATTCTGAGGATGAGTTTTATGATGCGGAGAGGTCTGATCCTATTCAAGATGTTCCTCATAGTGATACTGTCAGTGCTCCTGCTACTGTTGCTGCGACTGATGTGGTCCCTCCAGAATTATTGTTTCCTTGGAAAGAAGAGTTAGAAGTTCTTGTTCGTGGTGGAGTGCCTATGGCTCTTAGAGGGGAGGTACAAAAACTCTATAAGGGTGTTTTTAATGTAGTTAAGTATATTTCTTGGTGAACGAGCTTAGTAATTGCATATGCTCAAAATTTCAGCTTTGGCAAGCTTTTGTGGGTGTGAAATCACGTCATGTCAAGAAGTATTACCAGGATCTTCTAGCTCCAGAAAGTTATTCTGGCAATAGCACAGAACACAATGGCAAACAGTTAGACAATAACAGTGAAGGATTAACTACAGATACTGTATGCATTCCAGAGAAATGGAAAGGGCAAATTGAGAAGGTCATTATATCCCATTATCATTCAACTTTAATGTCCAATAGCTTCATTTTGTGGTGCTAATTCTATTGGGTGTAATTAATCCTAGTTTCTTAACTTGTTGATATTGGTTTTATGTGCAGGATTTGCCTCGAACATTCCCGGGCCATCCTGCTCTTGATGTGAATGGTAGAAATGCTTTGAGGCGCTTACTTACAGCATATGCTAGACATAATCCCTCTGTTGGGTACTGCCAGGTATTTGTACTTAAAACACTCAGTCCAGCATTCTTACAGTTCTGTACGCAAGGCATCAACCAACAACTAACATGGTTCTGTGACCCCTAGACCCTTGATTCTAGAGCTCATGCGACTGCTTCTTGAGTAAAAAGATGTGGTTAGGTAAGTTGTGTCTTAATCAAAGAGAACTACAAGAGCAAAGTGGCAAACCTCCAAAATAAAACACCAATAACAGAGAAAGAAACTCAGTTGAACTGAGATAACATAACTAGTAGAAACTCAGTTGAACTGAGATAACATAACTAGTACTACTCTCAAGCTTAAACACAATAAGTAACAGAAAAAGAAGAGGCAAACCTTTTACAAACCATTTATACTTTTGAAACACAAGAGGGAAGCGCCCAAAACCTGTGTAGCCACAATTTCTGATCAATTCTGGGAAAATTTCAAATAAGGAACGGCAATACTGAGAAAGTAGATTCATCTATTAAATTTTGAGGAATTCAAGCTCCATTTAAACTAGATTTCATGGCAAATTGGAGCTGGATTTTTCCCAACTTAGCCTCAAAGATTTATGGTGGATTGCCGGATGACGAGTCTTTTGCATGCTGCTCCTTACAGAAATTCTGTTTTGGTTCTGCTGCTAAACTCATTCTGTGTTATAGAACTCAAGATAACTATCTTACTGACTTTTAGTTTATTGGATACAATCTGCATGCAGGCCATGAATTTCTTTGCTGGCTTATTACTTCTTTTGATGCCTGAAGAAAATGCTTTTTGGTAGGTCTGAAATATTTGACACAATCCTTCCCAGAATATATACTCCCTGACTTGCATGGAGGAAAGTTTATAGATGCATTCTTTCCTGGAAGAATACATGAATAAATGTATTATGTTTGTGCAGCATCTTTGTATTGCATTGTTTAATTTTTCAACTCAAATGCCCTTATTAATAGAGTTTAAAAAATCAGGACCTTGCTGGCATTAATTGATGACTATTTTGATGGCTATTACTCAGAGGAAATGATAGAGTCTCAGGTATGCTATTCCTCCCCCCTTCTCTTGGTTTGTGTAGTTTTGCTCCCCACACCATCTATAGTATAACTGTGCAGATTGGTGGTGCTTTTTACTGATAGTCGGTTGTGTCTATTTTCAGGTCGACCAACTTGTTTTTGAGGAGTTGGTGCGAGAGAGATTTCCAAAATTGGGTTAGTATATCATTGGCACTTGCTATTATCTTTGCAGTTTGCAATTTGCAATTTGTACAAAGCTTTTTGGGTAGTTTTTCATGCCACCTTTACATCTGTTGCAGTCAATCATCTAGATTACCAGGGAGTGCAGGTGGCTTGGGTTACTGGACCTTGGTTCCTTTCCATTTTTATGAACATGCTTCCATGGGAAAGTGGTCAGGTTTTATTGATATTATTCTTTTTTGTTAAAGATTATTTGCGTCTGAGTACATCTTAAATTTATCGGCATATTTTCTAACACTCGGGTATCTTACCGACCTTTGCATTCTTCTTCTTCTTCTTCTTCTTCTTTTTTATTTTTTTATTTTTTTATTTTTTATTTTTTTTATAGGTAAATTTTTTTTATTAATCAATGAATAAGCATAGCCAAGTACATTACAAAGGTATGCCCTAACTATGTAGGCGCAATAGAGACAAGAAATATGTCGATCCAAGCCATTAAAGTCAACAACAATGACCCAAGTACATAGAGTTCTAATAAATAAAGCTTTTAGTTCCTCCATCAATCTCTCATTGTCTTCGAATGTCTGATCATTGCGCTCCTGCCACAAACACCATATGATGCATATAGGGACCATCTTCCACACAACTTTAATCTGTTGAATGTCTCTTAGATTTGTCCAGCTGGCCAGAACTGCCACCACTGTCTTAGGCATAACCCAAGCCAAGTCTAGTCTAATGAACACCTCATTCCATAATACTCTAGTTGTCTCGCAATGTAGTAGGAGATCACCCTGCAACACCTGCGTTTCCTCAAATTGTCGGTTGTGAGGATCTTACCCAATGATGTTGTCCACAAGAAGAATGTTGTTTTGGGAGGCGTCTTATGTCTCCAAAGCCTTCTCGATGGAAACTGAATATTCGACTCTTGTGTGAGAGACTTATAGAAAGAGCGAACCGAGAAAGAAACTTTACTTGCGGGTGTCTACCACAACATATCTTCTTGCTGGTTGCTCGGTTTTATGGAGAATAAAAGGCTGAAAAAGTCTTCAAAGCTGCTCATTTCCCAATCTTGTACTACCCAACTAAAATTGATATTCCACTGGATTTGCTCCCCCGATATCACCATAACTTCAGCCACTGAAACATATTTGGCACTTGCAACCCATAAAAGTGAAGGAAATAAATCCTTTAAAGCATTATTACCACACCAAATATCACTCCAGAATTTAATCCTGGAACCCTCGCCCAAAAGAAATCTAGTATGTCGAGTAAAGACCCCCCATCCTCTTCTTGTGTGTTTCCACAACCCCACTCCATAAGCCCCTCTTACTTCTTTAGAACACTAGCCTCCCCATAAGCCTCAATATTTGCTCTCAATCACCAACTCCATACGGTTTCTGATTCCTTATTGTATCTTCACAACCATTTTCCAAGTAACACCTTTTTAAAAATTCTCATATTTCTAATACCCAAACAACCATTAGAGATAGGGCAACATACCTTTTTCCCAATTGACTAGGTGGAATTTGAACTCCTCACCCACTCTACTCTACAAGAAATCACGTCGAAGTTTCTCAATTCGGAACGCCACACTTGCTGGGATAGGGAATAGAGACAAAAATTAAGTTGGTAAATTAGGTAATATACTCTTGATCAAGGTAATTCTACCACCTTTCGACAGACACATTCTCTTCTATTTTGTCAGTCTCCGCTCTACTTTCTCAATCATTGTGTCCCATAATGAAGATGCATCGAGGCAGCCCCCAATGAGAATCTAAGGTAAGTCATAGGAAGAGAGACAATCTTACATCCCAGAGTGCTAGCCAACTGTCTTATAAGATGAACACCTCCAATTGACACTGTCTCTGATTTGTCGAAATTCACTTTCAACTCGGATGCTACTTCAAAACAAAGGAGAAGGGCCTTCAGTGCTCAAACCTGGTTATGATCTACCTCACAAAAAATAAGTGTCATATGTAAATAACAAATGAGAAATATTAATAATTCCTCTATATGGGGTACCAATCAAGAAGCCAGCCACGAAACCATTATTAACCAGTGCCAAGATCATTCTGTTCAACGTCTCCATCACAATAACAAAAAGTAGTGGAGACAACGAGTCTCCTTGTCTTAAACTTCGTGTGCTATTGAAAAAACCAGTTGGGTTTCCATTTATTAAAACTAGGAATTTCACTGTTGATATGCACCAGCAGATCCACGACCGCCACCTCTCCCCAAAACCATACATTCCGAGAAGGTAAAGAAGAAAATCCCAGTTAACGTGATCATACGCATAGTTTTGAATTTCGTACAAGGACTATATCCATTTCGTACCGGCTAAAATACTGGCCGGTACCGGACGTACCGGCCTAAATTTCGGCCTGTACCGGCCTCAATTTAGGCTATTTTTTTTTTTTCAAACTACAAGTTTATTTTTTAACCCTCAATTCAGACTAGTCTATTTATAATTTATATATATATGTATTTATATATAATTTATTTATATATAGACTGTTATTTTGAAATATAATTTTGAAATATAATTTATTTATTTATCGACTATTCCGAAATGTTATTCCGAAATGCTATCCCGAAACAGTACCGGTACCGAAATATTTCGTTCCAGTGCCTTGACCGGTACAGCGTCCGGTACGGTATTCAAAACATTGATCATACGCCTTCTCCATGTCTAGCTTGCAAATAATCCCTGCAGTGCCAACTTTCAGTCTATTGTCAATACATTCTTTGGTGATAAGAACCGCGTCTAAAAGCTATCTACCCTTTACAAAAGCATTTTGGGGTTTTGTAATTATATTCCCCAATTCCTCACCTAGACGATTCGCAAGCACCTTGGAAATTATTCTGTATACCCCATTTACTAAGCTAATGGACCAAAACTTCCTAATCTCCTCTGCCCCAACTTTCTTCGGTATCAATGCAAGAAAAGTGGTGTTAAAACTTTTCTCAAATTTTCCAGCTGAGAAAAGCTCTTGAAACACCCTCATAAGATCATCCTTTAACACGTCCCAACATGTTTGAAAGAAGCCCATAGAAGAACCGTCAGGACCCGGTGCCTTGTCTTTAACCATTCTCAGAATTAGCATTGGATAGATTCTTGTTGCAGCTGAAAAATAATCTAATGGATTTCTCCTTACTCCAGTTCTTCGAATCTGGGATGTGCTTCTTTTTGAAGGAAACCGGGTCATGCTATTTAGGACGGCACTTGCTTTGATGGAGTTATATGGTACTGGTTAACAGATTGGGTCTTCTTTTTTTTTTAGAAAAAAAATTCTGTTTTATGTTATGAAACTTAATTTAGCTCTGTTTCATGCAGGTCCTTCTTTAGTTACAACTAAGGATGCTGGAGATGCAGTTACTTTGCTGCAATCACTGGCTGGCTCAACATTTGATAGCAGTCAACTTGTGCTGACTGCTTGCATGGGTTACCAAAATGTAAATGAAACTCGATTGCAAGTCTTGAGAAATAAACATCGACCAGTAGTAATAACTGCACTTGCAGAAAGATCAAAGGGGCTTCAAGTTTGGAGGAATTCTCAGGGTTTGGCATCTAAGTTGTATGGGTTTAAGCATGATCCTAAATCAATGATAATAGAAGCCAATAAAACAGAAAAATCGGTTGATACACAAACAAATGATAGTTTGTCTCGTTCGGAGTCTGGGTCCACTAATGCAGATGAAATCATTATTAGCCTTACTGGGGGTGAAGAGATCAATTCTGCCAAAGACCTTCAAGAGCAGGTATTTGTGTCTTCTTTTTGCATAATGATTTTGGTAACCTTGAAACAATGAAGTTAATTGATCATTTTGTGTCTGGAAATGCTCATGTATGATTGTTCAGCCAATAGAATAGACCCATGCATGGATGATGGTGTAATCATAATGTTTCTTTATAAAATACACAATTACTGAACGTATTAATTCTTTTATTTCTTAGTATAGACAGCAGTTGAAGTGATTTGACCTTTTTGAACGGTTAGTTGAGGATACATTAGAGTTATTTTTCTCACAAGTATATGAACTTCATGCAGGTGTGGTTGAAGGTTGAATTGTGTAAGTTGCTGGAGGAGAAAAGATCAGCTGTACTCAGGTTAATATTTTATTTGGATGTACAGTTTCTAACTTATATCAGGACTCTTTTTTCTTTTCCTTTCTTGGTTGCCAACTTCATGGTGCATGTTCTCACATGTCTCTGCTTTGTGATGATAGTAACTTGATTACCTATGAAACCTGCATACTGCATACCCATGCGTACTTTAAGCATGAAAAGTCAAGGTTACTAGGAATAGAGTTGACTATTTAGTCATTGATTTTAGGCTCTGGTAGTGCATATCCCCCATTGAATTCCTAATAGTCATCTCAAATTAAACGTAGATGGTTTCCAATTTTTTTGTGTGGGCTGGGGGTTTTGCCATTGTACTACTTCTTGGTCATGTTCATTTGTTTGTCTCCCATTGTGCTGTAGTTGTTTTATAATGGTTTCTTCTTCTTCCTGGACCTTATTCTATCCACATTCAATCTATCAGACAGTCTTTGTGTCACTCCCTGTGGTTACATGAAATCCTCGTTGAGATTGAGTGGGGGATTTCTCGATGTATATGTAATATAATTTGCTATGTCAAGGCCACAACCCTTTTCGGGCTATCTTTTCTTTATATTTTTGCTTTTTATTTTTTCCCTTTATCCTCCGAGTTCCATCTGGTGGCAGTCTTATGGAAATGTGGCAAGTTCCTTGATGTAATCTAGTCTGCAAAGTATGATTTAGCAGTTACCGCAAATTCAGTCGTGCAATACTTTAGTTCTTTAGTGAGCCATATTTTCTGCTTTTCATTAATTCGGGATTTTAATTCTGGCTTCTTCCTACTTTTTTCAGAGCTGAGGAATTGGAGACGGCTTTGATGGAAATGGTCAAGCAGGACAATCGGCGGCAATTGAGCGCCAGGGTATACGTGATGCAAAATATTTCTGTTCAGAGAGATGCTTAGTTGTGTAGCTGAGTTTCTATTCATTCTTTGAAAACTTTAGTTAGAAGGGAATTCCACATTCAATTTGCAGGTTGAGCAGTTAGAGCATGAGGTTTCTGAACTTCGCAGTGCCCTTGCAGATAAGCAGGAACAAGAAAATGCTATGCTTCAGGTTTCATCTCTCCTCCATGTTCTCTAACTGCCTACTTTGAGAAGACCATATATTCTCATAACTTGCTGACAAATAATCATATAGGTCTTAATGCGGGTAGAGCAAGAGCAAAGGGTAACTGAAGATGCCCGCAGGTTTGCTGAGCAAGATTCAGCAGCACAAAGATTTGCTGCTCAAGTGCTTCAGGTTTAACTTCTGATTTTTTTAGCATTTGGTTTGATCTTGTTTTGTTGTGGTAGGTGGTTATTAAATCACACACCACCTTTATTGAATTATGTTAAGAAAATTTAATAAGTATTGAAGCAAGAGGGTTCTATTCAACCATTATATAATTTGGAGCAGTATCCTATGGTGTGAAGTTTGGTTGCCTGTATATCACTTGACTCTTTACAGCTTCTGTAGCACGTCAAAGCCGCGCAAAAGCCTGTTAATTGACTATCCTTTTGAAATATTTGTAAAGATAAGTAACTTATCAAAAAAATATATATTATAAAGCCAAGCAATGCCATAATCTCAATATATGGCCAAGTGACTGTCTTGACCAAGCTGATTATTTAAAACATGCTTTTGCTTCTCCATTTTCTTATTCTTAGGCCTTTTCTGTCTTAAAAGTTAAATATAATTTAGGAGAACCTATAAAAAAAAATTCATTTAGAAGATGTTGACATGTTATTACTTAAGTAATGTCTATGCAATTTCGTTTCATTTCTGTTATACATCTTGTAATGCCATGTGACATGAACCATGTTGTACTGATAAAAAATGCCTATAAGGGAAAAGAAGGGAGGTGTTGTTCTGATGGGATGGGATGAATCAAATTGCTCATAACTACGGTTGCTACTATCTCAGATCATAGTATACTCTCTTTCTGTTCCTTCAACAGATTGATTTTACTAATCAATCTCTTTCTCTTTACAAATCCTTTAGCTTCTTAGGCACCTACATGGATTTCAAGACAGAGATATGAGGTGTGGCAAGCAAATCCATTAGTGTCAGACTACCGGTTGCAAAAAGTACATTAACTTTTTTGGTTTTAGCTGCCTTTTATATCTTTCTTCAATTGGCTCTAAACAGTAATAGCCTTGGGCGTCACTATTTGTAATCAAGTTCATGGATATTCGACACTGCCCAATCTGTCATATTTCTTTTTACTTTTTCAGTATGTACTAAATTCTTAAGATGCCGAAGGCAGTGTGGGCTGTAGGGGTGTATGCCTCTTACAATAAAAAGAGGAAATGGGAAATAAGAACTGCTATGAATATGTTAATCAAATTCTCAACTCTTGGCGAATAAATACCATGAAGTGGAAGAATGTGGCAAAATATGGAGGATGGACCTTGGCACATACACAAAAGCATTTAACTAGCCTGGCTGGATCTTCATCTGCATTTCTTGAATTAAAAACCAGACGCTGCCCCCTCAGACTTGTTCGGTTTATCTATAAAACAAAGTTGTTAGTTTGGTACATCCTGTTGCAATATCTTTTCTTCCTGTGTGTTTTTTATCCATTGGCTCCATGCATTTGTATATTCATGTGCTAAATTCTGTATCAGTCAATGATATAATTAGACCTGATGGTTTTGCTAGATTGAATGGCTCTACTATATTCTGGCTTTTCAATATTTCAGGGCCGGATATGATGTTATGCTCCTTTTTTATAAAATACCCACCACTACACAACCAATATGTATGCAGGAAAAATATGAAGAGGCCACTGTTTCACTTTCTGAAATGGAGAAGAGAGTGGTTATGGCAGAATCAATGCTGGAGGCTACCTTGCAGTACCAATGTGGTCAAGTTAAAGCACAACCCTCTCCACGGTGTGAATCCAATTGTTTTCTCTTTTTTTCCAGGGCGTGCAGATTTTTTTGATAAGTTTTTCTTGGGCAGAATTATTCACCGTTTGATTATAGTTGATCATTATTTTCTTTGTACTGATTTTAACATTTTCTTTCTAATTTTTGTGTTTCTTTTTTCTTTGTTTTTCTAATTTCTCTGTTGCCTCAGTCTCTGTTTTCTTCATTAGCTCTGCTTATTTACAGTCCCATCTTCTCCCCCTACCCTCAGCAAGGCAATTTTATCTGGATTGCTTGCATTTTATGCCCCTGTGGATGAGATTCATGTCAAATCTAAGTGCAATCTTGCTCTGTAGATCTTCACACCCAGATTCTTTAACAGTACGAAGCAATCAAGAGTCTGCACAAGATCTGCCTGCGAGAAAAACTGGCTTGCTAGCTCGCCCTTTTGGACTTGGCTGGCGAGATCGGAACAAGGTTAGTTTATATCCATATTCTCATAAAGTGAAGGATGATTGGCTATGAGCACAAACACTTCAAAATCCGCCTAATGTCTTTTATAGTTGCATGCAGAGTAGGCATCATTCTGTTCAATATGATATGAGTTTACAGTATCACTTTTGCCGTGCTTCAAAAGTTGCAAGATTTCTAATCATATGTCGACTGAATGCAACAGGGGAAACAAACTAACATTGAGGAGCCAATTAATGGTGGAAAATCTACCAGTGAGGGACAGAGTCCCAGCCCACAACGAAACGATGCTAATGGTGTGGAAGACAGAGTAGAGAATAACAGGTTTATTAAATGATACTCAAATAGGTATACTCATTTCAATGCCCCAGTTCCAATATGCTTTTGGCTTGGTGGATATCTCATGCATCAATGTCAGTTCAGGTAGCAGATAGATTTTAGTTTTCTTATCTTTAAATTTGATTAGACAACCTTCGTAGAGCACATAGCCATTCATTATTTGTTTGTCCATTAAATAGTTGTAATAATAGGACAGTGAAGAATAGAATGTAAGAAAAAACACGAAATCGGTGGTTATGTAATTGTATAATCTTTGCAGTAGTATCTTGTATTGCTTCGAGTAATAATCTTCAAGTTTCTACGAACATGTTTTCCTGCACTCTCTGCATATTAGTTGGCAACCGTATAATATTTATATCCAGTGTCTTGTATTGCTTCATCCTTTGTTTAAATATGTAGTTCTCAGAAGTATTCCAGTTAGTTGCTTGCACATCTCTCTCTCTCTCCTCCCCCCCTTCCCTTCCTCTCCCCAATGCACACCTGACCAGTCGGTCGAATTATATATGATATGGAAAAGTTGCCAGCTTAGAATTGTTTTCTTAGACAGTACATATTTTCTACAAGAAGGTTAAAAAACAAAATCAAAAGAAAATATGCAGGGTAAGAAACTGGAATGGTTTAAATCTCTAAAGCGCGGCGTACAAGGAAATGCTAGTTTGATATTTGATCTCTTTCGTGAAGGTCTCTTGATGTGAGGAATAAAAGAGGGCTCTGCTTACAAAAGAATGGCTTTCTACTGCCAGCATTAATGCTGTTTTTAACACACAAATTAACTGCTATGGTGACGTTTTCTCTGGTAGATTTGGTTTTAGATTAAAGTTGTATAAAATATTGTTAGAATATTATTTTTTAATATTATTATTGTTTTAAGATTTGAAAAAATTAAATTATTTATCATATTTTGTGTGGAGATTTGAAAAAATTAAATTATTTATTATATTTTGTGTAAGAATTTAAAAATATTATAATGATAAAATGAGATAAAATATTTTTATTGCAAGGGAGGCGGGAGGTTGTTCTATGCTGCCCACGCCTTAACTTCACAGTCTAAAGGTATTGCAACACCTTCGCTGAACATAAGTCATAACAGGCAATGGGCTCGGTCTTGGAGCTCCTCAGCGCAGACCTCGGCTTCATTTGGAACTTAAAATCATTTCAACTCATCATTATAATTTTTTTAAATCTCAACATAAAATATAATAAATAATTTAATTTTTTCAAATTTCAAAATAATAATAATAATAATAAATAATATTCTAATAATATTTTATCATCTCAATTTAATTCAATTCAACATCTAAATGTGAGCTGTTTAAAAGACGCGCCATACCATTGACAGATGCTGGCAACTTAAGACACATGCAAATTCACAGATGCACACTCGTAGGGCGGGATCTGTAGAAAGGCAGAAGGTGAATTATTTACCAAAACTCTGGAAAACTCAACGGAGAAATGAGGATACTAAGGGGGCCCTGTTTCTATATAGATACAAAAACCCCAAGCTCAATCTTTCGTAAAAGAATCTTGTAGCGTGAAAGAGAGTGAGGAAAGGGGGGAGGGAAAAAAGAGAATATACTTCCTGTTACAAGACAGTAGTGGGACTGGCCATCGCACCCGCTATCTGGATTGACTCAAAATTAAGAAACGGGCACACACCATCTGTGCCACCAATAGCAAACAACTAAGCTCCAATCCACTGACCTCTGTATCACAACTACAAACCCATTTCATTACCATCCCCGTGCAGCACTTCAGCTATCAGGAGGCAGCAAAACCCATCTTGGGCTTCTGATGATGGAACTGCTTCGATAAGCTTCAGGCTTGATCAGTCGCTGATCTACTTCATTGCTCCCTTCTGGTTCTAGGAGTGGAAGAACACATCCGGGAGCCCGGGACTGGCTGGGATTCGGGATTAAATTTTTGGCAAGCAAGGTATGTAAGTGCCGTAACTACATCAGTTATGAGAGGTCGCATATTGGGTTGTTCCTGTACACACATTGCAGCAACAGCAAGGGCTTGATACAAGCCCCTCGCTGGATATTGGCCTTGGAGCATTGGGTCAGCCATCTGTGGAAATGTTTTTCGTTCTTTGAACAAGGGTCGAGCCTGCAGTATAGAGTAAATATATACAATGAGTGAAACAAAAATAGCCACGTTTGTGTTATGTACTGGGAAATAAAAACTATGTAATACCATTATTTTTTTAATCTAATTTTATTTTGCTTGTTTAATAAATGATCACAAATACACATTTTTCATTTTCCATCCGAGTAATCTTTAATCATAGATTTAGCGAACAATCTTATTGGAGAACTACGTAATACCATTGCAAAATATGCAAAACCTTTTTCCCAATGTGGTCAGTACTTGCTTTTTAAGTTGACTATGGAATATGCTTCGGGTCAATTCAAACTAAATCATAAGAGGCCTTCTAGAAATGGAATGATCAGAGCATGGATTGAAAGTTTGATTATGTTGTCAACCAAGATAAGGACCAAAAAATCTAGACTAATTTACAATATAATTTATATTGTAAGCACCAATTACAGAAGGTTAACATTTTTCCAACAAAGATCATATTGGAGAGACAATAGTCTTACCCATGCAACCAGATTGTGTTCCCCAGCGGCCCTTGAGTTGTCAATTGCTTTTCTGCCAGTGATAATTTCCAGAAGAACAACCCCAAAGCTATAAACATCAGATTTCAATGTAAGCTGACCAGTCATTGCATATTCAGGTGCACAATATCCATAGGTTCCCATCACTCTGGTGGATACATGGGTCTTATCCCCAACAGGACCTAATTTGGCCAAGCCAAAATCAGATAGCTTGGGATGATAGTCTTCACCAAGCAAAATGTTTGAGCACTTCAAATCACGATAAATCACAGGGGGGTTAGCTTTGTCATGTAAGTACTCCAAGCCCTTTGCAGCACCCGCAGCTATTCTCATTCTCGTATTCCAGTCAAGTCTTTTTTTATCAGGTGGGAGGTCTGGCATGCATATGAGTGTAAGGTGAATAATTACCAAACAATTTCTATATTTAATCGTTTTTTTTTTTTGGGATAATTCGATAAAGTTGAAAGCTGCACACAAAAGGGATGAGCCAACCAAATAACACTCCAGTCACAAATAACAAGCACCACAAACTGAGACATTAACGTTTAACAGTGTGACACTAAGAATTTTACTGCTTTGGATATTTCACTTGACTGATAGATTATGATCACATGATTATGGATAATCTTTTTTCAAAAAATTCTTGAAGTTTATGAAATATAAGGGAGAAAAGTATCAGCAGCCATGGTAATCTTGTAATACAAAATAATTCCAAAAACTTGGTGATTCACTTAACCTTGTAATCTCTTTTCAGTGGCCTCTCACTTCTTATGTCTTGTTATCTTACTAGTATACCAAATTCTCAAGGCAAAAGGGCATATAAGATGCCTGGCACTAGAGAAAATTATTTAAATTTTCAATGAAGAAATGAATTAGTAATGGTGCTGTATATACCATGTAGATGGTCTTCCAAAGATCCTAATGCCATGTATTCATAAACCAGAAGTCTCTGATCTCCATCAGCACAATAGCCAATTAAGTTAACAAGATTTGGATGGTGAAGTAGGCTTAGCATCAGTACTTCAACGAGGAATTCCCTGTTCCCTTGTAGCCCATTACGATCAAGTTGCTTGATAGCGACAACCTACACCAAACCAAGAAAAATATGTTCCACGTCTTACAAGCAGCCTAATTATAAGTTCAAATCTCAATGTTTGATGAACAATGGTGCTAAAACTCCTGATGGAATAATCCCCTGAAAAAGAACCAAAGGTCCTTGTTCTAATGGCATTTCTTTCCCATAAACAAGGACTGAAGGATCCCAAAGAACTCTAAACTCAACTAGCACCTCCTCCCCTATAAATGCAAGGTGGAGGATATAGTCATGTGCTTAGCACCCATCAGGTGTGTGTGTGTGTGTGTTGCTGGTGCTTATGCTTTTCTTTCTCCCCTCATGCCTTAAAGAAGAAAAAATTATGATAACTGCTGTCTTGGCAATTTCATATAGAGGTGAGAAAGATGAGGGATATAGAGGAAGACAGGATTTCTTTTTGCGTTTAATAAACTTTTTCTGTTTTTGAGCCTTGTTTTACTAGATAATAGATCCTTTCTTCAAACTACAAGAAATGTCCCAAATGTGCAGCCAAATAGGACCACCTAAAATGCCTCTGATAAACACGGGTTTACTTCTTCGTTATTGTTTGGTTTTCTATACAAGGAGTACGAAGCTCATCCTGGCCATTGAAGTTAATCACTTCAACAATAGAAAAAAAATTAAAAAGTGTAGTCAACAAATTCAACTCATCACTAACATCTCACAAGATTCTTCTACACAACCAAAGCCCAAAGGAGGATGACCATTTTGTTGTCTCTTTGATTGCAAATGTTTGAACTGAAAGGTCAGCAACTATGTAATTTGTCCACTAATCCTCGGGTCCTCTGCATGACTATTCTAATCAGGGAGATCTAAGTTAAAATAACTAATATTTGGTTCTTCTAAGCTTTTTTTTTTTTTTTAAATATGTATCCAAAGCTCCAGATAATGATAAGCATATACAGCAAGTGTTGAAGATGAATTTTATCCCAAAACTTTCAGGTTATAACAGTTCAATCTGACAAAGTCAACAAACCTGACTGCAACTCTCCAATCGCCCTTTATATACACGGCCGAAACCTCCTTCACCCAAAAGACAATCGGCCCTGAAATTCTTTGTTGCAGCAGCCAAATCACAAAATACAAATGTTTGTGCGGAAATGCGATCAGATCCTCCATCATTAGACTTCTCATTTACAACCAACGGTGAATTCAACTTCGATTTTTCTGAAGCGACAAATTTGAAAGAAAATGCAATTAAACAAAATATATATATATATATATATATATACAGTAAACGACTAGTACAATACCATCAAAACACGAGGTGGATTTTAATTCAAGTTTTAGGAACAATGATTGGAATCGACATTACTCTGACAACCAAGGGAGAAAAAATAATCCCAATAACCCAAACTAAAATCCCAATTGTAAGAGCATATAATGCCCACGCAATCTTAATCTCGTTGGAAACAGGTTATACGAACCCATTTCAGACTGAGGCAAAAAAGGACGCACATTCATCAGCTGAAATCATTTTCTCAGATAACAAGCCCCGCTGAAACCAAAGCAGATCACGAAACAATCAAAGACCCACAATAATGATCCAAACGATAAGGCAAAGGGCTCGTGCCCATGAATCTTAGGCAATTATCTATTAGTGCCTATACATATTAAGATGCAATACAATACGACACTAGCTATCAGAGTGAAATTAAGCCTAGAGGAAATTTAGTCAGGTTCTTTTCTCACAGAAGTACCTGATGATGATGAGATCGGATAGTCGGGCTTCTGGTTCTGGTTCTTCTTTGATTTTCTAGGACACGGGAAACAACCCATGGCTGTTGTTTCTTAACAGCATCAGAGGAAGTGCGTCTGTGCACACGGCTATTCTCTTCTATTATATGCCTTTTCCTTCAGTGACCTCGTCGCAAATTGTACGTCAGTTCTCAAAAGTCCGTAGTTTTCCCGTTAAAAAATCATAAACTTACTAAAAAAATATTTTAAAAAAACAAATAGCTAAAATTACAATTTAAAAAGGAAAAATATATTATTAAATACAAATTTCAAATAAATAAATTCTATACAAACTTTTTATAAAAAAGTGAGTTCATTAATAAATAATAGTTTTTTTTTACACTTTTTTAAAATAGAATCTACTTTTTACATATATGAATCTTGCATAAATTTTATCTATTTAGAATTTCAAAAATGCTGAATGCAATCGACTTGGGAAACCGGTACATAACTGTGTCCTAATTGAGGGCTTAATGAAATGGTTCGTTTCATTTGAAATAATGGAACGATTCGTTTGGTTTCTGTGATGACAATTCGTCGTAGCCCGCCCTCCCTCCCTCCCCTTCTCCTTCTCGTTCTGATCTCTTCGTATCATTCCTCCTCTGAAAATTGATATTCTTCATCTCCATCTTCATCAAGTTCGTCTCCTCTAATATTCTCCATCTCCGCATCTCCTCTGATCCTCTAGGTTTCCTCATCAATATTTGTTTTTGTCTCATCAAGTTTCGCAAGTCTATTTCCTCTTCATGCCACGAAGCAATATTTTCCCCCTTTGCCGAATCTTCTCCTTCTCACCAACACCCATCCCAAAACCCTAACCTACCCCCTTTGCCACTAGGCAAATGGCTAAGTAACCATTGTCCATGCATGTCAATCCCCCACGAACTCTCTCTTATCACCATCTCTCCCACGTTACTCACTTGGAAATCACCTTCGCGATTTAACCTCTCTCTCTCTCTCGGGACTCATCTTGTCGTAAACAATCTAGAAACCACAAACAACCCAAGTCATCACAAAGTGATGCTCACCTCAAAAAATCCACCACCGCACGGCCAACCCACGAAAGCCCTTCTCACAGCAAACGAGGCTCACAACCTATGGTTTTGCAGCACCTAGTAGCTTCGTGGCATCACTCCAACCCTTGTGGGCATCCCTACTTCTAGTCCCTCTCCACCACTTGCACCAGGCATCCGTAACAGACTCAAACACCACCACCTTTCGAGCCAAACCAAACAGCAAAGAATGCTCCAACATTCCCTAGCGCATGAACCTTGAGCCACGAGAGTCTTTGTTTTATATGACCTAAAACAGAGCACGCATTTGCCGCTCGTCATACACATGCATTGCCGTAAGCCGTTTCATTCCCATGGCAAGCCGTTAGCAGCGCTTCCTCTTCCCGCTGCTGCTCCAAGCCGCAACACCACTAAACCATGACAACCACCGTTAGCCACTGGCATTGAAGACCTACGTTGATGAAGACTCAGTCGTTGTGGCTCACAGGGAAAAAGAAAAAAGAAAAAAGAAAACCACACTCGGCACAGCCTAGTACCACCTGTCTTCGCTCACTCCCCAACCATCCACTGTTTTCATAACTAAGAACAAAGCAAGCTGCAGGTACTAAACACTTTCCCTCAGCCACGCATGGCCACAACCTAGAAGATGCACCATTTCAGAGCCTTATGTGATGACGGTGACCTCAATAACCAGAATCTTTCACCCATGACGGTGACCAAAGACAGAATGCTTCGGCTTCACTGGAACTCTCTGATTTTGCTCAAGGAATGACGGCCACAATGAGAAGATAGACTCATTTCAATTTCCCTCCTTTACATATTTTGTTCGTTTTTCTTTTTTTAAATCAAATATCAGCTGACATGACAGTCGGATTCATGCCGGCGATTGTATATAGAAGAATTGTTAGAATTTTAGAAATCATTTGCCACTTTGAAGTTTGAACGGCCAGGATTATAAATAAATAAAACTTGTCTTCTCTGTCTCTTTCTCTCCCCAAACTGAACTTGTCTCGTTCGGTCTCCCCAAAATCCAGTAGGAAAAACAAACGCAATGAATCAACGAGCTTCGAACTTACTGGACGAAGCCCTAGGGCTCGTGGACGAGGGGACTAACCCTTGGACGCTGAGCGGCCGAGTGCTTCTGATCGAGGACTGCGTCGAGACTAGCGCCACTTTCCTTCTCCACCACCTCCTCAAGCGCGCTCTCTACACTCTCTCCTCTAACGTCGTCGTCTTCCTCGCTCTTTCTCAGCCCTTCTCTCACTATGATCGCGTCCTCCGGAAACTCGTACTCCCTCTCTCTGTCTCAATTTCCTTTTGCCTTGCACGAAGCAAAGTTACCCTGCACCCATTCTTTGGTTTTGGGGGATTTCATGTTGTTATTTTATTTTACTATCGTGGGTTTATAAAGGGTCATTGAAACTATTTTTTAAAGTACAAACAGTCAGAATGTACAGGATATTTTCTTTCGAAGACCAATTTGCACTTGTGCAAGTGAAATCCACCATCATCCTCACCATTGCATGTTTTATTTAGCTTTAGTGTCTGGCATTGGTTAGTTTCGTAAGAGTTCCCAAAGTATTTTACCATGTATTATATAAAAAAGGCTGAAATACACTTTTAGTTCCCGAAATTTTGCTTAGGTTTTATCCCTGTCTTGGAAACTTTACAAGGTGTGATTTTATCAATAATTGGACAGGTAGCAATATTGGCCTCCCATTTATCAGCTATGAATTGAATTACACACATGGCTGAAGGGCAGTTGGTGCACGGTTGTAATTTGACGGCAAAATTTCAGAGTCTTAAAAAGTGTATTTCAACCTAAAAGTGATGAACAATATATATACGTCTTGTTATTTATTTGAGGCTGTTGCTGTTACTTGAGATATATGGATGGTGTTGTTTAAACAGGGTTGTAACTTAGCTGCTCAAAAGGAGAATAACAGATTATTGTTCCTCGACATGCTTACGTCAGAATTTCCAGGTAAGAGAATTAGGATATAAGTCGTACTTGCTATTTCTTAGCTTAAATTATAATTGCATTTTGTTCGATAAAGCTTGTGAATGCAGCCTCTCTGACAAGGATGGAATGGTGTACTTCTGTTTGAAATCACTATCTAAATCTCATCTCAAGATCTGTTCATCAACTGCTTTTGTTCATCATGGACTTGCCACTCATTAAGAGTGGTCAAGAAATTATTTTCCGTGCAAAATTTTCACTTAAAATGAAAGTGTGCAATGAACTTTTATGCGTTCAGTGAAATTTTTAAATATGTGAATAGAATTTTGTGTACTCAAGAGAAGTTGTCTACTTTATTCCTTTCCTTTAATTACTATGTTGGAAACATTCTATACCACATACTCGGTCCAGTTGTATGACCTGTTGTTCTTTTATGCGGATGTCAAATTTATTGCTTAAATGAATCGTGATGGGTGATATTTGATCGTGATGGGTGATATTTGAATGATACTTGATAGATTCATCTTGACAAGATTTTTCTTTGATTAATTGATGACTAGATGGAGGTGAAAGTGGGCTTGTTGCTTTGTATGGGAAAATTGAAAAAGTGATCAATGGCTTAATTGAAGAAAACAAGAAGTCTATTACCATCATTATAGATGATCTTTCTCTTTTGGAGGTGGCAGCTAATGGCGCTTCAAATCATGTCTTAGACTTTCTGCATTACTGCCACACATTAACATCAGTATTTGTAAGATTATGAAGCAACTCTTAGTTTTTTTTTTGTTCCTACTTTATTTACCTTCTCATACCGTTCTTCTATCAGGGCTGTACATTAGTTGCCCTTAACCATGAGGATATCTATTCAAGCATGGAGAAGCCTGCCCTTATTTTACATCTGGAGTACCTGGCAGACATTCTGATGAAGACAGAACCATTGGCCACTGGTTTGGCAACAGATGTGCATGGACAGGTAGCATTGTTTTATTTCTAGCTAGTCGTTCTTTTATACTGTATCTATCAAGTTGTTCTTTTATGTTATATATATATATATATATATCTATCTACTTATAAAAAATATATATATCTGTGTGTGTGTTTATATGTTTCTCTGTGGGTGTGTTGTGGGTGTAATGGAATAATGAAAAGGTACAACTAACTCATCCATGGTCATAGTTATGCTTTTTGTCTCATTACTGGATACGGTGCTTGCATGGGAAAAATCTCGTATTGATCCCATTCTTCGTTGATATTGAACTTATTCTTGCTTGCATGTTTTTATGTAGTCATGGATTCTCTCGTGCTTTCTGGTTGCTTGCTGACTACATAATCTAACTTTTTTTTGTAAGTAACTACATAATATAACTTTCATCGGGCACTTAATGTACATTCTGTATCTAGTTGCAAGGAAATATGTGTATGCTATGTTGATTCTCCAGATGATGCATAGTGACCATCTTTGTAAATAATGTCAGACGATGTTATTGCTGGTTTTTTTTTCTCTCTCTACCTTTTTTTTTTCCTCTCTTGCTCATATCATTTATTGAGAAAACTCAACACCAACCTGCTTCTGAACCGTGGCTGGTTACCTGCCAGCTTTACCTATAGGTACAACAGTTATGCTGTCTTCAACTGAATAACATTCAGGAAGAGTGCACGCTAATATCCATGGAGATTATTTTTTTAATAGCGAGCCATACTAGAAATAGAATGTGTCATGTTTGTTTGTCTACTAAATATGTCTCGTTATGATTGATCATTGAATTTCTGTGGCAGTTGACAGTTTTGAACAAAGAAACATGGGATGGGCAGGGGAGATCAAGAAACAGGATATTTAATTTTCACTTCCGAATCAAAGAAAATGGTGTCGAATATTTTTCTCCGGGGAGCAGGGCTTGATGAGACACCATATGATGAGGAAATTTAATTTGCAGAATGGATGTATTAATGAAGGCTCCTTAGTCTTTAGATGGGAGGTTTTTTTTTTTTTTAATTTTTTATTATATCTCCCCTATGGTAATTTAAACTAATTTGAAAGGTCATGGTAATAAATATGATGTAATTTTAAAATTTAAATATTTGATCTACTTCTACTCTGTATAACCCTTTGTCATCTTTCTTTTAAATTTAATTTATTATAATATGTGATTTAAAAAAAAAGTTACGATTATATTATTTCATAACGAGCTGAATATTGTTATATGGGTGCAAAAGTAGTCTACAATAGCCATGGCTGTAACTCTTAACTCTAGCTTTAAGATGAACTAGGGCCAAATTGAGTGGTTTTCTGTGTCGAAAAGAATGGTGGGTTTGTATTAAGATGGGTACGGGCATCTTCAGATACATTGAGCATCTGATCGAGAGAATTCCATCGAGCATCATGTCAGAAGATGTGATCCTCCTACTGGATAGATGATGCAGAGGGCGCAGTGCCGAAATCCCTCAAAGGCACAAGGCTTGTTTTCAGTAGGGTTGATCAAAACCCTCAACCCCAACATTTATTTTATCGAAGCCAACCTGAAACGATCCAGTTTTCATCAGAATATTTTGAACATAGGTTGAATGGCCGATCTTATTTTTGCTTGACCGATCAGTGGTCGGTAACAAAATTCAGCTTCCAATAGGGTGATCAAATCGACTGTCAAAAACAAGGTTTACGGAACCCAACTGGTCCCTAACCCAAATCTGATGGCAGGTGAGAAGTCTCATAACCTCACCACCAAATCTAGCAAAGCTCTAGCTTCAAGGTTCCAGATCCCACATCCGAATGTAATGGACCGAATGTCCCTAACCCAAATCTGATGACATACTCCATTACTTGCAAGTTTAGAGACTTCTAAATTGAATTACAGAAACATACATTTAGCAAATTAGAAAAAAAAAACACATATCACCATTACATGATTACACATATTACCTAAAATTATAATAAATTATAATCAACGCAAGCTAAACATATGCGTCGACCAAATAACATTGTCGACAATAACATAATTCCTCTTTGCCCTCTAAACATCTTATCAATTGCATTCATCTCCAAAACCCCAATAGAAAAATTCCTAAATGTATAGGCATGTTTCCAGTTCTTATTGGACATCGTTATTTTGAAATTGATATCCATGCACATATCTTCAACATGCAAAGAATGATCTAACTTACGTTCTAGATATTGAAGAGTATTAAAAAGTTCATGCCGCTGCAGACTTTTTGTCATAATGTTCAAGATTCAGAGCTTGAAGCAGTTTTGGCCAGGATTCTGGGATTCCTCCTGGTAGATCAAACTCCAACAACTTCCCACGGCTGCGGTAGAACTCTTCCACAGGTTGAGTCTGCAAAAGTGAGTTAATGTTTAACAAAAATTGAATACTATCCTTGCTATCGTTTTTTTTACAAGTACTCTTGTTGTCATTGTTTATTAAGTTAAAACTTAAAACTAAACATTGTCAGGTCAACATATTTTATTAATTGGAGAAACATCTTTTTCTATTGAGCATGAGGTCCTGCAACCCACCCCAAACAGCTAGGGCTGTTAATGTGTCAAATCTAGCAGGCTACTCCAGCCAACATAATGGGGGCATACTCCTCTAAAGCAGCTTTTGGATTAAGCACGTCTTTGAAATTTACCACTTGGGGCGAACTAAGGCCTCAGTAACTCTCAAATAAGACATTAATTATAAAACCACACACTAGGTGTCAATATAACAGAAAAAAGCCCTTGGTAATTATAAAACCATGAAATCTAATATCCCAAAGATGATAATAATGACAATCAACCACAAAAAAAAAAAAAAAACTCTATATTGATAAGGAATCACAGTATTATCTAAAAAAATCTTTATCTATAAGGAACAGTATTATCTTTATTAGTTCAATATTTCACATTCGCATAAAGACACTCCACAAATTATGTTGACAGACAAGAGCGAGAAATATGGTAAAGGGCAGAGTCAAAACAATTCCCAAAGATCTTTTCTCCAGAAAAAATCAAAAGTATGAAGGCACAACATCTGTGTTTATTTGGCATATATGCATAGAACTACAATTATGCTATTGCAACCTCATCTTATGAACGATTTCGTAACAAATATAGGTGCACACTTTTTCATTATCATAACAGGTGCCAAACACAAACTTTTCCAGTGGAGCCAAAGTGTACAGCACATTAATCCTTAATAGTTAACTGGCTTTGGTCTTACACAAATTTTGAAATATAAAATATTGTAAATTATTCTATCGAAGTGTCTATTGAAAATTTTGAACAGAAAACACAAATAGGCTATGGAGCAATACCATTTCCTTGTATACCCGAAGCCGTTCCTTAACAACTTCTTCCGTATCATCAGATCGAGTAATAAGTTTTGATGCACAGTGTGGAGGGGGAAGAAGTGGAGCCATGTATATTCCTGGGCTTCCGTTCTCACCCTTTATATCGATACTGGCAATATTGTAGTTTCCTCCACACTCGCTACATATCCTTCTTCCAAGGCACTTTACAAGCAATGCATCTTCCCGAAGCTTCAGGTTGATCACCAAATCAATATTCATTACCCCCTCTAGAATTTCCTGGAAAGCAGCCAAAACATAATGCAAAATAAAGAAATGAAAATCAGAGCACCGGACACAAAGAACACCAGGAATGATATAAATAGGCAGGGGAAGAGAATAGGACAGAGAATTCCAATTGGATTTTTAAAATTTTCTTACATTGCTAACATTTTCACCTTAGGAAACAAAATGATAGCTGCAAAAAGCTACATATTTGCAACTATTGAACTATTACATTAAAGTAACTAAACAAGAAGCTAGAAGTCCCAGTGTACCAGTGTACCAGTGTACCAGCAAAAAGTCGCTCACAGATCAGATATATGACATTTGCCATTAAAACGATCAGCATTAGACATTTGACGTTTGCCATATCAGATATATCACAAATCCCGGGCAATACCTCACAACCATTAGACATTTGCCATTAAAAACGATCAGCACAGAGCTACTTTGGCTGTCTCAGTTGGAATAGACTCTTAAACATGATAATAGGTACCAAAATCGATAAGAAGAAAAGAATATAAACCCACACATATTGTTCATAGATTTTTAATTTTACTAGCCTCTTCATATTTTTCTAGTTCAGATACAAACATTACTTTCATCAACAGAGCCATTCATCAGAAGAAAGCTCACCGCCTGTCTTATGGTTCGAGGGAAACCATCAAGGATGAAGCCAATTTCACCCTTAGCTTCACCAGCTTCAAGACGCTTGGACAACAAATTTATTATAATTTCATCTGAAACAAGTTTTCCTTGGTTAACAATCTCCGCAAGCTGAAAAATAAATAAAATAAATATGATCAGAATATACACATAAAAACCAAGCAAAAAAAGATCAAACATCAAATTTAATGTTTCAGTTATTTCAGATGCCTATGGTGGATTGACCAAAAGTTCTTGCTCACCCACAATCAAGGAGAAATTTTGAATTTTATCTAAAATCCGCTAAAATTTGCAATGACTAAAGGTAAATTGCTCAAATCGGTACTCTTTTTACACTGTTTCTATGTATCTATGCTCAGAAGGCACATCTCCAACTGCTAAATTCAAACCGTAGCCAGGAGATAAACCAGGCCAGCCCAACCCCTTGCACATACTGCCAGGTTCAGATAAATAGGTTGGCCGGTTTTCTGTTCACAAGGCCAAACCAGTTGGATCATGAATACATTTCAGTGACCGCACAATAAACTCTCTTTAGTAAGTTCTCAGCAAAGTAGAACCACCCATATGGAATTATCTATCGTATAGTTAACTACTTACAGAATTGGAAGTGCAGCACTAATAGTTGGGTTACGAGCATATTCTAACCATAATAACTTCCAAAGAAATTTCCTTTAGTTGCTATTTGAGGCTGAATACCATACGCTCATTTAGCTGACTTGAGCTGTATTTAACTGAAATTGAAATTAAGGGGACCTGGGAAGCGAGGGGACCGGAGGAGGAGAGCTCTTCGCGGACGAGATCGCCGGTGGCGATGTGAGGGACACTGAGGAGGTTACATAGTCGAGACGCGTAGGTGCCTTTTCCGACACCAGGGCAGCCGAGGAAAACCCACTGAACGGTTCTATCCTGGGGGTCGTGGCGCAGAGGGAGGGGCTTCTGGGCGAGCAGAGACGGTGGTTTGAGGTCATTTCCAAAATTCGGTGTAGAGCACGAAGAGAACGCCCGGATTGTAGAGGCCATGGAGGAGATCGTCGTTGAGCTTCTCGCCCTTAGCAACGGGCCCAAAACCGCCATGGGAAAAGTCAAATTTTCTGTGCTACACAGAGAGAGAGAAAGAGAGAGAGAGAGAGGCCTCGAAATTTGGCCTGGAGAAGTGGAAAGTATAGTCCGTATACGTGTGGGGTTCGAGCGGGTCTTTTTCCACTTTCATTTCACGTGCTTCCACAACATAAAGAAAAGAAAAAGATATTTTCAGGAGACTGCACTGTACCATATGACACAACACAACAATACTGGCATTATCATGTGTTTGAATTGAACGGCAAGGCTTGTATATATGTGTGTGTGTATATATATATATATATATATATGTTCTTTCTTTTGAAATAGAGGACTGTTATTGTTATAAAGAGATTATATAAAAGTAATTATATAAATTGACGTGATTTTATATCATTCGTTAGATCTATTTTATGATAAAAATAACTTTATAATTTGACAAATCACGTGAAGCCACATCAGTTTGTGAGATTATTTTTGTGTAATTCATTTGTAGTTAAAGTATTTCTCTTTGAAATAAGATTTTATTAAATGAATACCAATTCCAGGGATACAAGGAATACGAATCTTTCATCAACGGACGGAATTTTTTAACCTTTTGAATTGTTATGTCCAATTTCTTTTGGAGCTGAACTTATTAGGCGAAAAATACCCCTGGTTCAACGGATAAACTTTGCATCTCAAGCAATAACTAGACTATAAAATCCAAAAATAATTCCGTCGCAATTACTCTGGCATTGTTGCGTTGTTTTCACAGAAGGGTGTCTCATTGTCAGTGCTTCCAAAGAAAAGGAGAGATATGAAATATGAGGAGCCACAGTTACAAACATTCGTCCAGAAAAATGCAGGCGAATATAATCCAAACCAATCTATTTCTTCGTTACCAATGTTCTAATACAGTTTTTCTCGGCGAAAACACGCACAAGCCCGAACTTGAGATGCATGTTCTAACCAAAAGGAAGGCTTTCTGCCTTCAGGCCAGTTTTCCCAGATAGTCACTAGCTGTTCCCCTTTTGATAGTTAAATTCCCACAACATCACTAACATGAATTTTACATACCAACAGAAGATAAAAAGATAAAATACAATAAAACTCAATCAAAGCACTGAATCACATCCCGAAACACTTCAGTTTACATGATATCACAACCCTCATTTGATGGTCTTCATTGAAGGTTGAAAAAATAAAAATACATTAACATTCACCTGCAGTCATACAAAGGATGTCATTCGGCTACATATGGTCAGCCCGGCCATCATCCTCAGCGACTCCATCCCCAGCATGCCTGCAACCGAATTCATCAAATAAGCTATGAAAAGATACATATTGCTTTTATTCAACCTCATCATTAGGCTTTTGGACTGCAGTAGAAGATGAACATAATAGTGGGGCTCAACTTGGCCAGATCCACAATTTGCATTTCCATATGTATCTGTGGTGTCATTTGTTCGTTCATTTTTTGGCCAAGTACAGCTTGTTAAAAATTGAATGCCAACCATGTATATATAAAAGTTTAAGGATTTTTATCCTTGTTAGTTCAATTCTAAACTCGAGTCTTAGAGATGAATACCTTGCTATCAGCAATTATATGATGATGTTTTAATTCTCCAGCGAACTCTATTTAAAATTTAAAACATTCCCATGAATTCCTTCCAATCTACTTATTTTATAATTTTGGTGCCTTTGGGAACGCGGACACAGGTGGTGCATGGCTGTCGTCAGCTCGTGCCGTATGTTTTTTAATGGTAAGTTAAGCATACATGCAGTGGGTCTGGGACTCTCATAACATTACTGCAACCATGTTGGATGTTTCTAGAACCCCTATCCTTGAGTTATTTTTCACTAATAACAAATGGAAAATAGGAGAAAATTTTGTGTTTGATTGGGTTATTAAAACAAACCGCCAAGATGTAGTCAGATTTCGAGCTTTTCTATCCAACTGAAGGTTCTCCAAGGCAGCCGATGCTCGAATTACATCCTCTGGGAGCTCGTCACTGTCATATCTCCAATTATAGTCATCCTTCCTGTATCCAGACATCGAGGACCCTCCTCCTCTCCGATCTGAGGGCTAGACAATATCAGATAAAGAAACTCATAAAAAGCAAATAGTTGAAGGACATAGTAAATAGCTTTGTTACTCACCAGATGCCTGGGAAGCAGGAACATGCCTGCATTAACATGCCAACAAGCTTACATGTCAATTGGAATAAAGAAAAAGAAAGTGATATGAACCCGTGAGAATGAGATCCCTTGAAGGGAATAGAGAGAAATTAAATAAGTTAGAACAAAAGATGAAACAGTGCAGGTGCAGAACCTTCCCAGTGGAGGTAGGCCCCCAGCAACAGATGATGAGGAAGGCCTCCGAGTGCTCCTGGACTCTAAATTGGATAAGGATTCAGCTTCGGGAGCAGTTAATCTTCTTCCTGTACCCCTTGCTTGGGATAGATTCTACAAAAACAAGATCCAAAAGAAGAATATAATTGGTTAATTAAAAAAATTTAATAGCAGTATGAGAAGCATTAAAAAAGGAAATTTTAAAATGCATGCATCTAGGTTGTTTCAGATTTCCCTCATAGTTCTTAGTCCTTCAAATTATCATTGTAAGAAATTAATCATACATACATACATACATACATACATACATCCTCAACATAGACACTTCAACTTACATACAAACATATATACATACGATCTTTGTATTCCCTCAACCTAGACACTTCAACTTTACCACTATAATGTCAAAGAGAATTCCCATGAATGTTTTGAATTAAACTATCGATGTCTGAATGAGATATGCATCAAACCTCAAACTTCAAGAATCCTTCAAGCACATCTAAAAGCAAAGGACCACTATCACCATTTCTGTTGAGATCATATCCATTCTTGCTACTAAATTCTTTCAATTCAGTTTTCCAGGAATCCTTTTGCTGCACAATAACCCCCTTATAGGTTAGAAGATAATTGAACTAACTAGTTCAGAAATAATTGCATCAAAATCAGCAATACTTGAAAGCAGAAGAAGAAAAATTTACTTGATTACCAAATTACACTCTGGCAAATATACTTTTAGTGTATGATTTAGTTGGGCCCAGTCCAAGTACTCGCATATAAGAGCAGAGAGTAGCCTTCCTGCATTTAAAAGAGTGCAACGAAGAGGAGAAAATTAGAAAGACAGCCATTTATGACTTCACAGAAAAACTGCCGTTGCATCATGTTCTGCAGCAAAACTTCATCATCTTGGTGTATTCCTGGGCTAGGAAACTAGACCAAACTATACAGGTCCATGTGCTCATATTGTAAGACGTCATTTAATATGCAGGATTCAAACTAGGATAAGGAGGAAATTTAGATCGTGTCTGTGACAATTAAATGAGTAAATAACTTAGCTGTGGCAGAAAGAATAATCCTGTGATTATGGGATCCTTGAATCCCTGGCCGGGGTGGGGATTTGGATAGACTTGGAATATTGGTCTTATGGATTTAAAGGCCCAAGAGAGTCCCAAACACTCTGTCTCTCTTTCTCAAACCAGTTTGCAGGTGAAACCCTGGCTGGTTAAAATTTGAATGTTTCCTTATTTCTATGATCTAGAGATATAACAGAGAATGAAACTTTTAAACCTTAATTGGCTAACACGTCACTCAAGCAAGCTATAACGAATAAAATGAAACGCATAGAAGGACAGACAATGGATGTGTAGAGGCACCTGAGGGAGAAGCATGAAGTTGTTTTGCACGATCGTTGCAGCTACCTAGTAATGCAGGAGGCAAACCTTCTTCCTTTTCAATTACGCGATCCTCCTCTTCAATTGCCTCAAAAACACTTGCTCTGAGTTCAGCCTAGCAAAAACCAGCAAGATTAATCAATTAGCATGCAACTCAACTAAGCTTAAAGCACGACTTATTGGAGTCAACTAGACACATAATTTATCACTAAATTTAACAATTCAAGGCCAAAATCTTCAACTCCCAGTTCAATTCGCACCTATATATAACTAGAAATATGAAGATAACAATACACATAATAGATAGCTAATTAATGGGAAAAAGGACAGACTGACATGTGTCCTTAACATAGGAGAGCATGCACCCGCAGGCAGATCATCTTCCAAATCTAATTCCTCACAGACCCTCTTCACTTAACCTAATTCCAAACGAGCTTGTGTTCTCTAAAATCCGTCTCCAAAATCATGCCGCGAGAAAGTCCGTTAGTTTACAAAAAAATAGGCACATTTCGTTGAACCAAGATAACAGATGATCTTGATCTTGCGAGAAGCTAAAGCCAACCGACATCAACTCAGTGTTAGCATGGTCACGCAATTAGCAAGGAAGGAGTGGAAATTAGCAACTGGAATAATGAATATAAGCACTGGACCATATAAGACGAGAAAGAGCACAAGAAAACTACAGAAAACAAATGAAATTGAAAGCGAAAAATGAAGGAAGGCCGGAAGGGTAATGTGGGGAATTTTACCCGGATCTTGGCGAGGACGCCCTTCTTCTCAAGGGTCCGAGTGACGAGGGTCTTGAGGTCCATCATCTCCCTCGTGTAGTCGTCCATTTGAGTTTGAACGGGGTTTTTCGTGTTCTGCTCACTCGCTGTCGCAGGTTTCCGACGCTTTGCTTCGAAGGAGGGAGAGGGAGGGAGGGAGGGAGAGAGAGAGAGACAGAGAGAGAGAGTAAACGAGCAGGGAAGGTGGGTATGATGATGGGTTTAGTTTGATACATGTGGGCTCTACCGGAGGTGGGTACAAAGGTCGTTTCTGCTCAGAGTAATGAGCCCATAATATAAAGGGCCCCACCTTGGTAAGCCCCACCCCAATGACTAATTCAAGAGAGCCCACAACTAATAGTTCTTGCTATTCGGCCCAATATACCTCTCGATTGATGCGGCTCGTGCCACGGCTCCGTCATAAGATTCCTTTGTTATAAACTTCTTAAATTCCATGCTTCACGACATCAATGTAATATGTTTGAGTTTTTCATCTCAAGCGAAATGCATATAATCCATGTAATATTGTAATCATCATATTTTTAAAAATAATTAGGTTAAGAAATAAAATAATTAAAATACAACTCATATTTTTATGTGAAATGAATATTATTCTCTAAAAAAAAATGAATATTACTCAATTTGAAAGGGATATTACATCATTCCTTCTCAAGCACCTCTAAAATAGTACGAACTGCTGTACTTCTTTCCTTCTTGTAAGGTAGAGTGAATTTTGCTTCTGGTCTTTGTTTTTTTTTTTTTTTTAGCTAAAGGTTATTCCATTTGCTTATTTGATAAAGTAAGCAAGTAATTAGAAAAAGATAAATAGCTCGAGATTATTTATTTTTTACTTATATTTCATATTTTCTTAGCATTCTGAGAATAAAAAATGTTATACATCAGTCACTATTTACTCACATACCCTACACCTATAATTTTTTCATAGGGTGTATGAGTATTTTTCATAAGTCGTAAGGATGTTTTTCACAGGTCAGATATAAATAGTCTTTTCTTCGCAAAAGTCACAGTTGTCAAAGATGCACGACAGCTATAAACTTTCACAATTTCTAAGACATCAGAGGATAGTTGCGTGTTGAACAATGCCGTAGGGACAAGATATTGGCAAACTCAATACTTCTACCTGGTGGAGCTTGATATCAAGTGTCATGCTGTGTAAAGCATTTTCAGTCCAATATCCCATTTCCATTCATTCAGGTCATTATATGTGAGGATGTTTATGAGCTGTAGCACTCAATTCCTGGAAAAAGGTTTTGATGACGTTATCTGCTCCAGTATTTCAGTTATAGAAGGAGATTTTGCAGAAGTTTTAAATGCTTCCATTGTGGTTCAGCATGAGAATGTTCAATGAATTTTGCCTAAATGGTTATATGAAAACGACCAGCAAGTTTGATGAATTAATTGCATTGTGATGAGAATTATAATAGGCGTGCATTTTGAAAGCAGCTAACAGTTCTGATGTCTGCTACTGGTAGATTCATGAGCTCGGATAGACTTTAGCTTGTCTAGGATGTCTACTGGTAAAAATGCACCCTGTCTGTCTTGCATTTTGTTGTTCTCTTATATTTATTTCCAATTTCTGAAATTTCCTCAGATCAAATATAAGAGCCAACTAACTTCCTCAAACAGTTCCTATATAGGTGGTGATAAATCCAAACCAGTGATTTGCCCAGGGTATCCATCTTTTCACTAATGTATGTTGGAATTATATGAAGTTCCAAAACAGGTAAATAGAGAAACGTTACAGAATGATATAGGGATCCATATCAAGCATTAGTTTAAACAAAGCATCTCCTGGCTAGTGTATGAGTATTATATTGCCATTTTCTTCAAAACAACCTTAGCCGCTTCTTCTTCTTCTTCTTCACAAAACAAAGCCAGGGGCATGAGCCTACAGCTTAAGAGTTAACATTCATCAGTTAAGCTACTGAGGGCATCAAGAACAACTTTTTTTTTATTTTTTATTGGCACCGGATGTTTGGCAAAGCGTCCCGACTAATCCTGGAGGTACACAGGCCCTAGAGATTGTTTGTACCCAAGAAATTTTGAACCTTAGACCTTGGTAGAGCATAACACCAAGACCTTTACCACTTGAGCCAACCCCTAGGGATTAAGATCAACTACTTTATTGATTCACTATTATTAGAAGTCACAAAATGGTGGTGTCACCAGAGAAAAAAAGGAGCCTCGCATGCTTGCATTTAGTAACAGTTTCAATTTTAAATCCAAAATAAAAACTGGCCTTTTCCTTTTCATTTCAACGCTCACATTACCAGGTGGGAGCAACGCCAACACCTCCGTCCAACCAATCCAGATAAACAAATTAGTAGAACTCGAGTACACCCAAGAAATAGTCTATGACAAGGGCAATCCCACTAACTCGATACCTGAACCAAGAATTCCAAACCTCTCTCACACGCCCCCGCGCGCGCGCGCGCGCAGTGCAGAACTCGTGAGAGTATGCTCCTTCATGCCCCCTTAAGAACCAGCAGTCTTCCCGCCCACCCGTCTTTCTCCCTTCAAGATATACCTTATAGTCTTCTCCTAGTAGTCAACCATTCTCACGGATGGAAAGCAACTAAACACCTGAACATCACTCTGCATGATTTTGTCTAGACCACAACGACCTAATGTCAGCAATTTACAATCACCTTATTGTAATACCATCACTAATAAAACTAAGCTCCACTCCAACACAACTCTACAATTTCCATTTCCTTCAGTTTGCTTTTCGTTTAACGGAATCCTCAAATTCCCCTGTAACTAATGCCACAAACAACTACGATAACAAGATTGCCACAAGAAGTAAATGAACAAAAAAGGGGTTGGTTCCAATTACACTTACAATTACAAGAATAGTTCAATCTCAAATGATAGCTTATCCTCGGCCCCTATTTCCCACCACTTTCCTCTTCCAACTTCTTGACATAGGCTTTCAAAACCATCACCAACTCCCTTGCCGGCGCCTGTATCGTGCCGACCACGCTCGATGCGGGACCCTTCAAAGACCCAAGAAGCTGGGCATAAATCTCAGCTCTCGTTGGCATATTCTCGAGCGCCTTAAAGTCACCGGGCCCATAAAACTTGCCCTCGAAAACGGCGCCGGTGAAGTCGTTGTCCTCGAGCTTCTTCTCCTTCTGGAAGCTCCTGTACGGCTTGATGGCGGCGGGGATCTCCTCGCTGTGGACGAAGAGCCAGGCGTTCATGCCCTTCATGCAAGGCTTGAGGGCCTCCCAGGGGGTGCCCTCAATGGCCTTGTAAACAAGGGTGTTTTTGGCAACGACCAGTTTAGTGGACTCCGGTAAGGATCTCCGGAGCTCCTGGAACTGTTTGACAGTGAGGCCCTTGTACTTTATAGCGGCGACGAGGTGACAATTGTCGAGCTGGGTTTTGACGGTCTCGACGGTTTCTTCTTTCTTGGTGCGGGAAATGGCAGAGCGGATCGAGAGATTGGGTTTGGGTTTGGGTTTGGGGCAGACGACTGGCGGGTTTGAAAGGAAACGGTGGGTCTGGGTTTGGGTTCTGGTAAGGTTGAGAGAATGGGAAGAAGGGGTTTTGGAGGAGGGGAAGCTGAGGAGTGCGACTTCCATTGGTAGATGCTGGTGGTGAGGTCGAGGGGAGGAAAGAGAGTGGGAGGGGGCGTTTATTGGCTTATCTTATCCGTTTTTGAGGATAGGAGTTTCTGTCACGCAATGAACGACATCGTCGAATCAACGACTGCGCTCGCTCTCTCTCTCTCTCGAATAAAACGCGGCTTTAACGGCATGGCTATTTGTGTCGTTTCCTGAGAAATCATAGTCTTTTTATACTAAAAACAAAATAAGATACTCCCAAGTCCTAACCCTCGTTCTCAACCCGTCCTCAGCCGATTGCGGAAAACTCCGAGAAAATCCGGTTAAAACCATAATCACTCTCTTGTTCAAACAAATCTACCTCCAAATATTTTCTTTCCCTTTTGTTTTGTTTTCGATTTTCTTATTTTCTAAAGAAAGGAATTCCCGGTTTTCTTTTTATATAAAAGTTTAAGCATGCCGCCGAAGCAGCAACCGAAGACCGACTTGGCGAAGAAGCAGAAGGTCGTGGAGGACAAGACCTTCGGGCTTAAGAATAAGAACAAGAGCAAGAATGTCCAGAAGTATGTCCAAAACCTCCAGCAATCGGTCCAGCCCAAACCCGACCAGACCAAAGCTGCCGCGAAGGTGCTCGTTTCTTCCCCCCCCCATTTTTCTATTGTAATTATAAGTTATAGTTATTTTCTGTTGGTTGCTGCTGCTTGTTTAGAGAGCATTGGAATTTGTTCGTATAGAGAAACCGATCACTAGTGCAAGCTGTGCAGATTGCGTTAGACATAGTGAAAGCAAGCTGTGCAGATTGCGTTAGACATAGTGAAACCAGGGGAGAGTTTATTAAGTAAGAATCTTTTGGCTTTCTGTATGTTTGGCCTAGAAATGCCATCGAGGAACCTTCTTTTTTTCTCTATAAATGATCACTTTTAATCGGTGTAGTTTCCACACAACCAGATATTGTGATCTATATATTATCAGTACAAAAAAAATTACAATATCTTTTAATAAAAAAAGATATTGCAATACTGCTTAGGAAATACATGTTTCCCCCAAAAATAATTTTTTCCGGTAAGATAATCTGGCAAAACGAGTAGAGGCTGAGTGAATTGCTTTGCTAAGCAGAAAAAGAAGGAGGAAGAGAAAGCAAAAGAGAAAGAGCTGAATGATCTGTTCAAGATTGCGGTCAGCCAGCCAAAAGTTCCAGTCGGTATGTGCCTTCTCACGATTTTTCAATATTAATTAATTTCATTTTCTATTGTTGTTAGTTGTTATGTTTTCGCATGGAATGGTATGTTTGTGATATAAATCGGTAATTTGAATAGGTGTTGATCCAAAGTCTATATTATGCGAATTTTTCAAGGTGGGACAGTGTACCAAGGGTTTCAAATGCAAGTTCTCACACGATCTCAATGTCCAGAGGAAGGGTGAAAAGATTGATATTTACAGTGATAAACGTGATCAAGGTGATTGAATAGACCTTTGGTTGTTGTGTTACAAAGTCACATATTATTGTCTTGCTGACTCCCCCCAACCCCCCCCCCCTCCCAAAAAAATATATTTTGACTGTTTTTACTTATTTGTTGATTTAAAGAAACAATGGAGGATTGGGATCAAGAGATGCTGGAGAAGGTGGTGGAGTCAAAGAAGACCGAGTATAACCAGAATAAACCAACTGATATTGTAGGTTCATTTAATTCTTTGATTCTTTATTCCAATACAATGTTAGCAGCAGATACTGCTGATACCAACATGTATAAGTGTATGCATGAATGTAGGGGACTGTAGACTAATCTAGTAGTTATATTTCTAGATGTATCTGTGACAAGTTCCCTAGTTTTGGGTGGGCTATTAACTCTTTATGTTACACTAGTTAGCCAACTGCAGGTAGGATTATGAAGTGGGAATTTTCCAAACTCTGTTAGTTGCTTGATAATTTTGGAGTAATGTGATTCCTCGAAGTCTGTGTAATAAATGGCAAGGATTCAAATGTGAAAAATAGAGAGATAACTAACTTTCTTGTATTTCTGTGACTTTCTCCTACACTACAATGTAAAGGCAATACACTGGCTCTTGTAGAGGAGCTTGACCTCTATGTGCTCCTCATGAGTTGAAAAGATGAAGCTTTGGGGTGAGAAATCACCCCCTGTATGTAGATTTGATGGCTGCAGTTTAGGTAATGCAACTCAGCATGAGATTCTACTCATGATTCTTGGTCAACCCAGTGTTGTCTGAATTCTACATATAACTACGTTAATTTTTTATATAAGTTTTCATTTTAATAGAAGTATGAAAAAAAATTGTTTGATCTAAATGTGTTCCTCATCATTGGGATTTACTTGTTTCTTTCAAAGTTTTTATGCACTGGATCTTTCTGTGCAAAACATGAACCATCTTGTTTGATTTTTAATAAATTCCCTTACAGGTTTGTAAGTACTTTTTGGAAGCAGTGGAAAAGAAACAGTACGGTTGGTTTTGGGCTTGCCCAAATGGTGGCAAAGACTGTCACTACAGACATGCTCTACCTCCTGGATATGTTTTAAAATCTCAAATGAAGGCACTTCTAGAGGAAGAGACTGAAAAAATTACAATTGAAGAAGAGATTGAACATCAGGTGATAATTGTATTTGTATTCATTGACTTTGTTTTTATTTTTATTTTTTCATTCTTCTTATTGCAGTGGGAATATTTTTGTTCTTCTTTGCCTTCATATATTTCAATCCAGATTATTTATTAGTGATAAAAAGCATTTCAATCCAGATTATTTCATTGTTTCCTTTGCCCTATTTTATGCTCTCAGTTCTCATAATTGTTTGTCTGCTCTTTTTCTCAGCGTGCTAAAGTAGCAACCACTACTCCAATGACTACTGAGCTGTTCTTTCAATGGAAGAAGAAAAAGATAGAAGAAAGAGATGCTGGCTTGGCTGAACAGCAAGCAGATAGGGCTAAGAATGACCGCATGAGGTATATTGTTTTCTTATGCTGCATGAAGTTAAATGATATTTGATATTATGCTATTAAATTAAATTTCTGCATGTTTTAGTGGTCGGGAGTTGTTCCTTTCGGATGCTAGCTTGTTTGTGGATGATGCTGAGGCATATGAAAAGTACCAGAGAGAAGAACTAGAGGCTGTTGAACAGAAGGTAATCCTGCTTCCATTTAATTTTATAAGACAAATAGTGATCTGAAACATATGGCACCAGAAAGTCAGGGTCAATGAACTCTTCACCGTCTCCCCATTTCTCTCCCACTCTCAGTCCCAACACCTTCATGGTGCATGGTAAAAACATTCAACAGCTTATTTCAAATCCTTGATTCCATATCGGATGTTCTTTTGGCAGTGGCATACATTTTATGAACATGGAAGATAACCCTGGTTGTTCCCTATTATTTCAAGTTCTTCTAGCAGCTTTTACTGCTACTTTTTGGAGTCTTCATTCTTTGTTTGGGAAGCATGAGTTTTTTAATTAAGGCTGAAGAATATTATTGGTTTAAAAAAAATCTAGAATGCAAATCTCTTGCATACAGCGTGTGTACTAAAGCTGCTACCTTTTCCTTTTTTTTTTTTTATTATATTAAGTAATTAAAACTAAAATCTTAGGAAACAAATGTCTTATATTTCTTATTTCACAACTACTTATAAAAAAAAATATTTCTTATTTCACAACTTAGGAGATGTTTGGATTCGAAAATGACTTGAGATGAGCTGAGATGAGTTGAGATAGATTGTGAATAGTAATGAGATGAGTTGTGAATAGTAGTGAGATTTGTGAGTTAAAGTTACTGAATAGTAATGAATAGTAGTGAGATGAGTTGAGATAAGCTGAGATGAGCTGAGATGACTTGCGAATCCAAACAAGCCCTTAGTGAGATATGTTCAAAATTTTATCATACACTGTCTTCCAAAGCAGCAGTGCAAGAAAAAAAAAATCTTAGCAATTGGATCTTTTGGTATTGAGAACAAGTACTTGCAGAGAAATGTTTAGGACCTCCATCATTCAAGGCAGGCATAAACATAACATTGTATTTGATTTAGTTCGACATATACGGTTGGATGGTAAAGACCCTATAGTTAGCTGGGTTTCTAATACCATATTCAAGAATACTAGAAATAGTAAAACTTCAATGGTTTTTGTTTATGGGTAAGGTAAAGATTTTTTAATAACGATGCAAAAGGGTGTTACCCCAGTATATAGGAAGTATACAAGAGGTCTCCTAACAAGCAAAAGGACAGAGAAAAATGTGTAAATTAAAACTTTAATAATATAGATAAGGCCATGTTTGGTTACCAAAAATTTTTGGAAATATTTGAGAATTTTGGGAATTTGTTTGAGATTAGGTTGAGAGAAAATTTTGAATAAAAATATTTTTTTAAAATACGTATTGTATTGGAGTTTCTGAAAGTGGATAGATAAAGTTGAAAAGATGTTTGAATATAATTTTTTAAGATTACTTTTTGTTTTTGAGTTTGTAAAAGTTATATTGATTTTTGTGTTTGAGTAATGACTAGATGAAAAGTTGAAATTTTGAGATAGAAAAGTTTTTTGTGCTTAACTAATGTTTGGAGAAAAAAAAAAAAAACTAATGTTTGGGAATGAAGTCATGAGAAAAGTGGAGAAATGTTAAAAATTCTGAAAAATACATGGTTGCAAAACAAGGCCACATCATATCAACAGTGCCAGAGATGGAGTTGGTTTGTATTGTGACGTTATCATCGCAGGAAGATTGAAAAAAAAGAAAGGTTGTTGTTTATTAAGTTTAAAATTTATTTGGTGTCTGCCTGGTTGTCCTAACAAAAGAAATGGGTTCATTCATATCTAGTTAGGTTTTGAATGCAGTACTTCATGCATAGTATGAGAGTGTGAGAGTTTGTACAATTAAAACTTCTCTCTCTGTACAACCAAACTCGTTTGTGGGAAAGCAACTTTTTGTTATCTCCGATGAGTGTGGGTGGCCCATGACGGCAGGATCACGACTGAGTGTTGGGGTCTGGTGTGTTGGTGTGATTAGGATGGGGTTTGCAAAAATTATAGAGATAGAGTCGAAATCTTTTTCCCTTGTGAAGGATGGAGATTTTCTGGTCATTACAGAAAGGAGTTGAAGGGTGGTGACTAAGCTGTCATTGGGCACTGCTACTGTGCGATGGTTGGCAAAAGCTTTGGAGGACTATCTGAAGGGAGAAAAGAAAGACTTTTTCACCACGGTCAGGGAAGGCGGCCGTAGCTTCTTAGTGCAAAGTTGTTCCAATGGTTTCGATCGCTACTTGGCTTTGGTGGAGTACGGTGGTAGTGGAAGAAGGAATTTTATTTTTGTACTTGAAGAGGAGGGCAGTGGGTGGAGAAGGTTGGGGGAGGCATTGTGGGAGTTCATCTATGAAGGGAGAAACATTTACAGAGGTGAAGTTCCGATGAGACCATCGATGAAGAGGATTCAGCCACAAATATGCACTTACAGGGAGGCATTACTGACAGAAAAAGCTTGGGAAACTCGAAAAGGGAACGGTGGCATGGAGTCGCAGCTACTACAAGGAAAGGTAACGGACACGGCATTGGCAGAATTCCTTGTATTGTACAGTGTCAAGGTGGTGATGGTAGGCCTACTGTCGGCATGGCAGTGGAGGAAGTGATTAGTACTTTGCTGGACATAAAATCTCACTCGAACATGCTGCTAAATGAGGTTGATTGGGTAATACGGTGATTTGAAACTAATGGTGATATGGGGATGGGCCTGGAACGAAGTGGGTCTCGTGGGGGCATGGGTGAAGGTGTAACGAGATTAATGTTAAGAGGGACTGGGTCACTTAAGGGTCAAGTCCCAGTTTCTACTAATCAATTGAACATTGATAATGAGGGGCAAAGCCATCCGGGTGGGCCAAGTAAAATGGGTCTTCATTTTGGGCCTCAGCCCAGGGGGAAAAAAGGGGGAAAGGAGCATCTTGAGCCTAAGCCTATTGGCCCACTGCTGGGAACCTTGGTATCTCGCCGAAACACCACACTCAGATGAGGTTCCATCGGAGATGATCCAAAAGTCGCCGACAGTGGTTCAGAAGGAACCAATGGTGGTGCGGGATAAGGTAATGCATGTTTATCCACCACCGAATGATGAAGTCCCTGCATTTTGTGGACAGAAGATGCTGATGGTGGGCCCTAAGCCTGTGCCAGTGGAGCAAATAATGCCGTCGCGTGTAGAGGAAAGAGATGAAACACTGCCATTGTCAACTCTGTTTCTTGTTTTATGCACACAGAACTTTCTGATTTCTTCCATGGAGACAACATCATCCCAGATGGAGGCTTTATTTGCCTTTGTCGAGCATCTTGAGGTGTTATCAGAGGGTGGGGACGTGAGTTTGGATTCCGTGGAGGACAGTGTCGTGGGGCTACCTCTAAGGCTTATAGAGGTTAGTGATGATATAGTAGTGGTTCCTGCTACCAATGAGGAAACCAACATGGGGATTGTGGTTGAATGGGAAGGATGTAACCTGTTTGGGGGGGAAGGAGATGCTGGTGAAAGGGGTCCATTCCCACTGAACTGTATGTTACCAAAGGAGTTCGGGATTTTTGACTGGGTGCTCAAAAAGGTAAAGGACATCCAACATGTTGTGGGAATGAAATGTGTGGGTTACGAAGAACAGTTTATGGCCTTTCACACGGCCATTGAGGTGGGTCTTTCTCAGTCCAAGAAAGCTAGATCCAAGAAACAGAGGGAGCTTAAGAGACTTAATTGGTCATTGAATGAGGGTAGATCAAGCTGTGTTAGGTCCAAAGGAAAGGGTATTGTTGTTTCTTTATGAAGTCAAAAATTGTATCTTGGAATGTGCGTGGGTTGAATGAGGGTAATAAGCACCTTCGCAAAAAAAACTTGCTTCGGGAATGAAATGCAAATATTGTTTGTTTACAAGAGACCAAGTTGAAATTGGTGACCAGAAACTTGTGAGAAGTGTGTTGAGTTGCTCGTATGCAGATTGGGTGTATCTGGCTTCGAATGGGGCATCGGGTGGTATTTTTGTGATGTGGGATAAAAGGGTGGTGGAGAAAATGGAGGAGTTTGTAGGGGAATACACAATGGCATGTTTCTTTAAGATGGTGGAGGAGAATTTTTTGTGGGCTTTTGCAGGTATACATGGACCGAATGTTGACAACATTGGAAATCGCTTGTGGGAACAACTTGCTGGAATACATAGCTGGTGGGACCTACCTTGGTGCATAGGTGGTGATTTTAACATAATAAGGTTCCCTAGCGAAAGATCTGGCGACAGCCATTTACGCCCAGCCATGACAGAGTTCTCATATTGCATTTTTTACTTGAATCTGGTGGATCTCCCATTAATAGGTGGTCCCTTTACCTGGTCTAATAGTCAGATGTGGTCTCGGCTGGACAGATTCCTTATATCGCCGAATTGGGAAAGTCATTATCCAGAGGTTTGTCAGATTGCTGTGTCTCTGCTCGGATTACTTTCCCATGTGGCTTAAAAGCGAAGGTTTCGTGGACAAGGTAAGACATTGGTGGTCATTGTATTAGTTTCAGGATACCCCCTCCCATATTCTTGTAGGCAAATTAAAAGTTTTAAAGAATGATTTAAAGCTTTGGAATTCTCAAACATTTGGTGATATTGGGGAGCAAAAGAAAACCATGATGGAGGAATTACCGAATTTTAAAGGAATTACAGGATTTTGAGAGAATTACTTAAGATAGAGTCCTCACCTCAGAGGAAGTCTCACATAAGGCAGAGCTGGCCTCAAAGTTGGAAAAAGTATTATCTTCAGAGGAGATCTCTTGGCGACAGAAGTTAAGAGCACTGTGGCTGAAAGAAGGGGACAGAAGCACAAAGTTCTTCCATAGATTGGCCAATTCTCATAGGAGAAATAATATCATTGAGATGCTGAAAATCAATGGTAGAGAGTGCATGGAGGCTCCTGTGATCCGGGAACATGTGGTGAGTTTCTATGAACATTTATTTACAGAAGGTGAGGGAGGGTTAGAGACCAAAATTAGATGGACTTGGTTTTGATTCTATTGAGCCACAATTAGCGTCTTGGTTGGATAGATCTTTTGAGGAAGAGAAGGTATATGATGTGGTTAGAAAAATGGTGAAAGATAAAGCATCAGGTCCAGACGGCTCGATGGGCTTTTCTTAAATATGTTGAGAGGTAGTGAAACAGGACATATGAATGTGTTCTAGGCTGGGAAGTTCAAGAAAAGCCTGAAGTTACCTTTATTGCTTTGATCCCGAATAAAGACCGGAGCATCGGAAGTGAAGGACTTTAGGCCCATTAGTGTCATAAACGGGGAATATAAAATCATTTCCAAGGTGCTTGCTAACAGGTTAGGGGTGGCTATCGATAAGATTATTTCAAAGCCACAAATTGCTTTTGTAAGGGGTTGCCAAATTCTGGATTCTGTCATAATAGCCAACGAATGTCTAGATAGTAGATTAAAGTCTGGTATTGCAGGGATAATCTGTAAACTAGATATGGAAAAAGTATATGATCGTGTAAACTGGGATTTCCTCTTTTATCTACTGAAGAGATATGGCTTTGGGGAGAAATGATGCACACGTGGATCAGATGGTATATCTCTACGGCAAGATTCTCAGTTTTGATCAATGGCAACCCCGAGGGCTTCTTCAACAGCTCTCGAGACCTAAGACGGGGAGATCCCATGTCCCATCTTCTTTTTGTTGTCATCATGGAGGCCCTGGGTAGGATGTTATCGGCTGTGATTAGCAACGATTTTATGGCTGGATTTTCAGTGGGTGAGCTGAGTAGGGGCCTTATTTCGGTTTCCCACTTATTATTTGCAGATAACACACTAATCTTTTGCGAGCTAGAGCAAGACCAACTTGGGACACTGAAGGCGCTTCTTCTATGCTTCGAAGCAACGTCAGGTTTGAGAGTGAATTTCGGCAAATCATAGTTGATGCCAGTTGGGAACGTCAGTACTACTCAGCAATTGGCAAGCACACTTGGGTGTAAGGACGATTCTCTTACTATGACATATTTGGGATTACCGTTAGGGGCTGCATCACGGACCTTATCTATTTAGGATACAATTATTGAGAAAATAGAACGAAGATTGGCAGGGTGGAAGAGATTGTATTTGTCGAAAGGAGGTCGGGTGACTCTTATCAAGAGTACTCTCTCTAACTTATCAACTTATTTTTTGTCTGTATTTTCAATTCCAGTTTGCGTGGCAGCACGGATTAGAAAACCCTATCGTGAGTTCTTATGGAGTGGGATAGGGGATGAATTCAAGTTTCACCTAGTCAGATGAGATAAGGTGTGTAGCCCAATACAGTCACATGGGTTGGGGATGAAGAACTTGAGAACGTTTAATAGGGCACTTCTTGAGGAATGGTTTTGGAGATACAATATGGAACAGGAAGCCATCTGGAAATTAGTGGTTGATTGCAAACATGACAACTTATGGGGGGAGTTGGTGTACTAGAGAAGGGAATGGGTCCTATGGTGTGGGGGTTTGGAAGCAAATAAGACGAGGGTGTGGGTGTTTACACGCCACACTAAGTTTATGGTGGGGGAGGGTATTCGTAAAAAATTTTGGAAGGACATTTAGTGTGGGGAGGAGGCTCTAAAGGACTATTTCTCATCCGTTTTCAAAGTTGCATATGATCAAGAAGCTTCGGTGGCGGACCTCATGGTTCGTTCAAGGGACCAAGTCCAATGGAATGTCACATTTAGTAGAGCAGTCCAAGATTGAGAGATAGACAATTTTGAGGCTTTTTTAGTGTACTCTATGAAACTGAATGGACTGCGAGATGATAAACTGTGGTGGATACCTGCAGGTAAGGATACTTTCTCTATTCGTTCTTTCTTTAAGTCCCTTACACTCCTACCAAATATTCATTTCCCATGGAGAAGACTGTGGAGGAACAAGGTGGCCCCCAAAGCACTCTTCTTCTCTTGGACAGCGGCCCTGGGTAAGATTTTACATTACCGATAATTTGCGAAAGTGTCAGGTAATTATCTTAGACTGGCGTTGTATGTGTAAGAACGATGGCGAGACAGTGGATCATCTCTTGTTACATTGTGAGATAGCTAGAGCCGTGTGGAGCGAAATGTTCAGTCGAATAGGGTTAAACTGGGTGATGCTTGCTACAGTAGTTGAGCTATTGGCCAGTTGGGTGACGTGCGGTGGTGCTCCACAAATCAAAAGTGTGTGGAAGATGGTCCCTACTTACATTATATGGTGCATATGGAGAAAGCGTAACGAGCGGATATTCGAAGACAAGGAGTGGACACTAGAGGAGCTTCGAGCCTTATTTTTCCACACCTTATTTCTTTGGGCTATAGCCGGAGACTTTAATGGCCTAAATGTACATGATTTTCTTGTTTCTTCTTTAGCAACATAGATAGGTCTTATCTCTTGTATACCTTCTTGTGTACTTAGGCTATGCCTATCCTTGTTAATACTAATCCTTTACTTATAAAAAAAAAAAAAAGGTTTTGAATGCAGAATATACCATCTTGAATATGAACATTTGTTGCCAGAGTTACAGCATAGGGAAAAGAAAATTGATTTTATTATAGTTATTCCATTAGGTGGATCAAAATCTGTCATTTTAGAATTGGCCACATCCACGATAATTTTGCACTTGGATTCTTTGTAAAATGAGTGGAACAATTTAACTTTCATGGCACATCTGCCATTGATAAAATGTTATTTCCTAATATTTTGTATACTTCCTGTGTACATAGGCTATGTTTATTTCATTTGTATCAATAAATTTACGCATAAAAAAAAAAATTCGGACACACCATGGGATATTGCTTCATTCTGTGCACAACAAAGACTGAAACGTGGATGAAAAAAAGCTGCATTAGCTACTTGTTTGATTTGTATTATTTATTAGCTGATTTTAGAACTTTTCATATCATGATTACTTGTACCCTTCTCTGCAATGTTTTCTTGAGCTTCTGTAACTTCTCAAGAAAGTCACTTTTTGAAATTTGTTGTTTCTTGATTATATGAACTTTTCAGTAAGTTAATTTGTGAGATATTGACCTGGACATTTGCATTTGTTTCGGTATGGAAAAGCACTAATTATGGAAAATTGTGCGTGTTCAAGTGTGTTGTGCATAGAGCATTGTCATTAGTTAAATGTTCGATTTCAGGTTAAAGATTACTCAGCAGCAGGGGAACCAAGCATCTCAACCAATACTGTTGCTGATCCTGAAGAGGACGGTACTCTTGATGATGATGATGATGATGAGCTGGACATGGATGAGTTGAATGAACTTGAAGCAAGTTTGTCAAGAACATCTATTCAAATTGGTTAGTCAGGTATTGACACGTAATCTAGAGAGAGAAAGTGTGTGTGCGCCTGCGCATGTTGGCGACCTGCCATAGCTTTTAATGAGAGATTTTGTACTTGGTGTGTCTGGTTTAACCGTGACCTGGGGAAATAAGCTATTTTTATAAGCAGCAGGGATAATGCATGTTATGCAACTTTTATTGCTTGGTATGTGCAGTGGTATTGAGTGGAATTCAAATTTTGGGGTAGCTTATGCCTCTTGATCAAAACTGGGGTTCACAAATCCGTCTATTCTGAAAAAAGAAATGATTTGTACAAGTTTCAAATAAAAAAATTACATACAAGTTTTTGTAAAAGAGTGAATCTCACCTAAAAAAAAGTGTAAAAATAATTATTCTTTATTAGTGAGATTCATATTTTTTACAAAAAAAAAAATATGTATGAGATTTCAGAGCCGCTTCTAAGTGGTCGGTCTGATTTTGAAGGAATAACAGCCCTCCACTTAGAAGCTGCCACCTCAGAAATCACACCATAATCACGCTAGAGTCGTACACATGGGATTGAAATTGATTCACACTTTAATTGAAAGTCTGGTCTTCTTCTAGTCTTCTTCCTCGAGGATAACCATTCCATTAATGGCAAAAACAAGCTTTTCTCCTGTCCATCTTCTTCTTTGTCGATTAGAAGCAGTAGCTCCAACTTTATCCTCTCTAAAGCCCAATACACCATTTCCATCTGCGCCTTGTTCATCTTCATCACATTTCACATCTTCACTCTCTGCAATTTCAAATACCATTTCCATAACCCACCCAACCTCCCCTCAAAGATTCCTATCTCAAATTCCTCGGCCTCCAAATTACATTAACAACCCCAAATCCAAATCCAAGAATATAACAAGAAATTTATATGTCTTAAAATAAATAGCCGAAATGAATATTATTAAGTACATCTAGATCATTAAAAATCCATACGGCAAAGGGGAGGAAGAAGGGGCTGCGAGCTGTGAAGGGTTGGGTCTTTGAAAGGGATTCCATTGTGATTCGAAGGGGCTGCAAAGGGGTTGGTGTCGATTTGAAGGTGGGCGAAGGGGAGGGAGCTGTGTCTCTTGCGAAAGGGAAGGGCCTGCGTAAGGGTTGTCTCTTTTGCAGTAGTTGAGTATTCTATGTAGTGCTAGTTTACAATAATTATGGTGGAATGTCTAGGTGTTCCTTCACTATTGGCAGGCTGTTATATGAGGATAGTTGGACCGACCGGCTTGTAGGAATTCTCATGAGATTTATGTATTTAAAATTTATACATAACATTACTCTTTAAAAAGAAAAAAAAGCACACTGCACCAGCTCACCAGCACAAAGACGCAAGTACTTATGAAAGTGTTAAAAAGTTGGTTTTGCAGTCCTGCCAAGTCCTACCACTGCTGTACATCAAACCTTCACTTTTGCTCCGATGATGGTTGCTTACGGCTAGCTTAGATAAATTAACTAATATTTGTTTATGAACATTTTGTTTTGTTTCGTCCAAGTCAATAATTAAATCGCAATGCAGCAACTTGAGGATTAATAAATAATAGATTATGACTGATCTATCTTCTTTTGCCTACATTCTTTCGTCGTTTAATATCTCAAAACCAAATTGTTTAACACAATTAATTTATTAATGAAACAATCTCAGTACTATATATTGTGATCAAGACGACGAAAATAACCAATCTTCAAATTTGTTAATCGCTGTGAACTTGTCTTTGGTTCTCACATTTGTGTGCTAAACAATATGTACTCATGTTCACAGAATCACAGCTTCATTAGTTCCAGAATATTGAAACCTTATATACATACATATATATATATATATATATATATATATATATATGCATGGTCAATTAATAGGCAAGGAATTAAGAGGATCCACTGGCTAGCTGTCGTATATGTGGGACCTTCCTTTTGCTGGGATATTTTGATCACGATGGCCTGTGTGTCCCATATAAATATTTATATATATTCTATTTGCAGAGTTCCGAGTGAGAGATTGTATATCCAGTCCCATTGATGAATAAAAATAAAATGAGAAAAATATCATTTTAAAAATGATATTATAATTTTAAAAATTTTAAAAATATAATTATAGACTTATATGAGCAGTCTCCATTCTGAAACTAACTCACACATATATATATAGAGTCGGGCTACTCTACCGCCCAGAGTAATCCATTCAAAGTTACCGTCCCTATATTTTTTGAATTTTTTTATCATTTTTCTTTTTACATTTTCTAAATATATTTAAATATTTTTAAAAAATAAAAAAATATATATCAATATACTTAAAATTATTTTTTTAATAACGAAGTAAATAAATAAAAAATAATAAGTGGTCAACGGTATAAATGAGGCTGCAGAATTCATAGATATATATATATATATATATATATATATATATATATATATATATACTAGCTAGTACCATTCAACTTTTTGACTTTGATCCATCACTGAAATTCTGAACATTCAAAAAGGTACGTTGCATTCAAAGCCCCACTGTAAGTGCGACTCCGATCAGATAATGAAATACAATTAACAATGATTACTTTAGGTTTAAGAGAATGAACATTAATATGGCCGGGGTGGAGACGTTCATTTTACAAATCTTAAAAAAAAAAAATCCCCCTACAGAAACATCTAAAAATAAAGTGACCTAGGAAGTCAAACTCTAATTATTTCTTTTCCTTTTCTTTCAAGCAAGCATGATCATCATATATATATATATTATATATATATATATATGTTATATATATAATAAGGAAAAAGACCTACTTATACAGCCCAACTTAAGAAAAAGAGTTAGGTGGATCATTTTTACTATAAAATTTCAACACACATTGAGATAGTTTAATAAGGGATATGTAGCCAAACACATCATTTGTTGCGGCTCATTGCAACAAATTATGTGCCTATCGATTTTTATATCGATGAATTTTTTAAATAGACCATCTTTTGAAAGACTTTAGTAATGAAGAGATGTCTGAGAGAATGTTGTATATGGATCAACCAGGAGATGAGGAGGGATTGGTTATGGCACTTGTTACCACTTGACTATCTCCTTCAATAATGATGTCGGATAGTTGCCTAAGAGATGCCTCTTCAATAACTAATTTTGCAATCATGGCTTCTCCAAAATCTGGATTGATCGAGTCTATTTTTCTCGAGACTGCAAAGATGATTTCTCCATAGGAAGTCACACTCTTATTTAGTCTCTACTAATTATTATAGAGGACAAATTTCATTTGTTTTTTAAAAAAAGGTTACTTCATTTTATCAAACTTCTGTCATAAGTTTTATTTTTTATGTAAGAGTAATGTTTTAAATAGACAAATCTTATATAAATCTTTTATAAAAAAATGAATCTCACAAGTAAAAACTAATTTTGTTTTGCCTATCTTCTAAATAAGATCTATTATTTTATAAAAATTTATCTATTTAAGATTTGTTGAATAACTTAAGTGGCATATATACGCTATCTAGGTAGCTGGATTATGAGGAAAAAGAAGTCATCATGAAGCTGATAAAACAGGACTAATAATGCAGGTGGTCTCATATATACCACTAGTAAATTCCAATGGTCATATATATATAGTCCAACGATGTCACGTGATAGTATAGATCGAAGATGCATGCAGCGTGCGCTTAATCGATGTGAAGTGTGAACGCCCGGCTGGCTGATAACTATTTCTGTTTGCAAGTAGATATTGTACTGCTCCTCTTCTTTATAAATTATCTTCTCCCACGTGTTAATATAACCATTATGTATCAATTAATTTGACTCGCTTTCTAGAAAAACTGCATTTAATTTATTTTTGGATTCATTTTATATAATATATATATATTGAAGAGATATTTTAAAAAATGATGAGATAATTTCCAATATAACAAAAAAAATAGATAAAGATGGAGAAAAAGAAAAGGAAAATAGAGAAATGGAATATGACAAATGAATATTTCTACTATACGACAGACCGTTAATGCCAAGCACCCTGTGAAAAGGACAAAGTGCATACGTACGTGTCCACGTTTAATTGGATCGCTTTTCTTTAAAAACAGACGCAGCCAGAGAATGACACGTACGTACAACGTTGTGACATAATCCAGGATATTGATGATGATGTAAGCCCCCTAAATCAACTAAAATCTTGAGACTTGATGGGCGAGCACCACTTGCTAGCTAGATTCGTCTTCCAGAACTCGCATGCAATGGGTTTGAACTTTGAATTCATTCAACGGTCAACCCCAGTTAAGGAACCAAATTATATAAAGGTAAAACGCATTTGTAGGGCCTAATCTAATACTGAGTGCCCCATGGTAAGAGAAAACCCATCAAACAGACCAAATTCAACTAGAGGCTAGATACAGTTTTCTTGCACTTTAATTAAGTTTAGATTCAGGTGAGTATCGAGAAAAAAATAGAGTGACGTTCATGATCGTGTCTATTAATGTTTGATACAGTCGATCTTTAATTAATTTTCGCAAACCATAGTCTTTTAAATGTTTTAATCTTGTTTTTATAATTTGGTTCGTTAATTCATTTATTGTAATTATTTTAATTCATTCAACATCCAATTCATTCATGACCTTTTTTTATTCCTTTCTTTTTGTGATATGGTACCAACTACCAATGCATCTCTCTCTCTGTGGTATATTATTGAAACATAATGATGACAGACCCAAAAAATCCAAAACTTTTTATCACGTTGTTATTGTTGAATTGCAAGTAACCTACGAAAATAGAACGATCTCACATATCTGGATCATCATCATCATCCTCTGTAAACACTTGAGATCAGTGGTAGAGCGCAGATCAGCTTGTGCCACCATTCGGTTCAGTACTCTTTTATATATTTTCCCATACTTGGCTTAACTATCAGCTTTATTATCCAAGTGGTTCTGATTTGTGGGGAAGAGGGAATCGCTTTAATGGACTCCAGAAGATATTAGGGGAAAACGCCATGCAGTGATAAATTGGGAAAATATCACTTATTTTAAAATTTTAAATTAATAAAAAAAATTATTTATTTTATATGTTAACCTAAACGAAGAAAAAAAAAAAAAAACGTGCAGTTGGCTTTGGTGATCAGGTTTATCAAGACCAGCTGTAGTGGGGAGTAGAGAGAGGAATCAATTTTGTTCGCAAAGTTCGATGCTTTGCGTGAACACGAAGTTTATGTATATACAAATGGATGTAGGGTGATGGGGCCGTTTTCTCTCTCCAAACGCGTCGACGAGACAAATCTGACAAGGCATCAGACTTTCAGAGATGTTTTATTCAACTCTCCCTCTCTCTTCTTGCGACATGAGAAGGCATAAAATGTCTGTACCCGTATGACTCTCAGACACACATCTTTGAATGCGTGAAAATGGACAAACGAATGGGGTTGGCAATGGAGTCTTCTGCTTTTTCTTCCTCAACAAAAAGCTGGGTTGGCAGATTTAACATGATATTTTCCATTAAATTAATCATTAAACTAACCAATAAAAGCATGCTAGCTCTTGGAACTGACAGAGCAACATGTTGGAATAAATAAGCCATGCAAGTGGCAATATGTACTAGTTAGTTTAGCTAGGTAACTTTTGTGAAAGCACGTCTCGAATTCAAAATTTAAAAAATATCTTTAATGGAATTTTTTTTTTTTATCGAATAATTAAGAAAATATTTTTTAATGATATTGTAAATTTTTTATTTTTTTTAAATTATTTATGATGATTCAAAAAATATATTAAAAAAATACACTGTTCGAAATAATTTGTTAGATCTAAAATTCGGGAGCCGCAAGAGTACTCGTAATTTTTGCTGGCCCTATTTTGTAAGAAGAAACAAAAAGAAAGAAGGCCGCTAATTTTCAGCCGTAACCGTCAAGTTTTACAACTTTAGGCCGCCCTTCTGCTTACAGAGTACTAGTGCTACCCATACTATATATGTAATGCTTAAAGTCAGCCTTTTGCACACGTATGAACATATTTAATATTAGTACGTATGTAGTAGTACTCGTGATCCTAAATTAATTCATGTCTGCCAATGGCTACATTCGTACGTACAGTTACATTATAATTTCGATCGAGTAGGTTTTGTACTTCAGAACCTGTTCCTTCCGTCAAACTATAAATGCATTTTATAATTAACGTATAAAATTCTAATATTAGTCATGAATTTGGGTTTAAACTATATACTAAGGATATGTATTTTTAAGGAGATCAATACATGCATTGTCGTGGAATCTCCAATGCCGGGAAGAAAAATAACACACACACATATATAATATATATATGATCAGGAGTATTCAAATCACAATAATTGTTCCTCGTAACGAGGAAAACGAATCTTACTAGGATCTGCAACCTGCTGAGCCACCTTGAACAAACAACCGTACGTCTCTCACTACAGAAACAGCCATCAATTCTCACTGGCCTAAAAGTGCAAAGAGCCCCCTTCCCCACCTCTCTCTCTCTCTCTCTCTCTCTGTGATCAAGCACTATAGAAACAGTTCATCAATGATATAGTGCCGCATGATGAAAAGGGGGTTTCTATAAAGAAATTAAACAGCAGTTCCTGATGGGTTTGAGAAAGAGAAGGGGGTCATGTCTTGCAGAAATTTATTTCCATTAACGATGCTTTCATTGCCACTCACTTACAAAATATGCAATTTGTATTTACCAAGTACTAAGTAGATCAAGTATTAAAAGGTTCATCGGTGCCTTTGTTTAACTTTTCACTCGGCATCATCAACACCCAGCTAGCCCAGAATAAAAGGATGAAACTGGTAACGGATTTTGAACTGGAAAATAAAATCCAACGAGAATTCTTAGCTTCCTTCTTACGTACCCACGACCAAGAGAAGGACTGTAATGAGGGATGGGTTTTAATGTTACATTATAACGATCTAGTTGCGGCTATATATATGTTTGCAATTCCAAGGAAAAGCGCTTACCACGTTCTAAAACTTGATCAGAAATGACGCTGCAATATGTTTTGTTTTCCAGAGAAAAGCAACAGGAAACCCAACTGGCAACAATACAACCTAGAATATACAGAATACATATTTATCATAACTCATAGTGACATGACACATACATAAAAGTAGTACCTCTCTTCTCATCACCCCTACTCGCCTGTGTAGAGAGAGATACTGTCACACCTCCACTGGCAATTAATATCATAGTGAAACTAAAGCAATCCAACGATGCTAAACAGTAGACTCTACTCTAGACTCGTACCACGGGGAACAAGGGGAACATGGTGTGAAACTTATATCTGATGGATAAGAAATGGTGCAAATTAAGGACGAGTGGATGTCACTGCCATCTGAGTCAGGTATCTGATCAATGCTCCTCTGAATTGTCGGAGCTTGGTTGTGGGGCAGTTGGAGCAGAGTTTTCGATGCAGCCTACTTTCTTTGCAGCCACTGTTACTGCAGCCTTCATACCCTTTGCCAAGGTTTTGCCCATCTGGACCTTAACGTCACCTCTCCTTGGAGAGTTTTTTGCTTCGGGATTCCCTCTTTCCATTCCCTCGAAATGTATAGGAGGTAAAACAAGCTCAGATAGTTCTGTTCGGAAGCAGAGTAAGAACAGGAGTGCAGACTCTGCTTCTGATACAAGGAGAGAAGAAATAAGAAAATTTCAAAGATTTCAGAAAGAACTTGGTGGGGGAAGAGTGTGGTGGGGGGTGTGCATTTATAACATGAGCAACATGGGTTAGAGAGTTTCACTTTCTTCAACTTGTTTGAAACTCATCATCCATATACCACATATTTAATAAGATTAAAATATAAAAAATATAAAAAAAAATATAGTGTATAGTACATAAAATGATAAATAGAATTTTTCTATTGAGTCGTACAGCTAGCCGCATTGTGTGAACACAAACAGTCAAAACTGAAGTTTGAATTCAAAAAACGTAAAATAAAACTGTAATGTGGAGTGGAGTGAGTACTGTCGAAAGCATCCATCATACAGCTATTTTTTCTTTCTTTTCTTTTCATTGAGGTTCCAGGCTCACTTGCTGACATCGACATTGTTCAAATGTGCCTGTATGATTTTTGATTCTTAAGGCAGTGCCACTCCTGCCAACAAAGTTTTGGTCAAATGTTCACCACCATGAATGGAATGCAGTCAAGGTTCCGCGAAATCAAATACTAATTTAGCTGGCCAAAGGGACCACATTCTACCCCTTGATTGGAATCTTTTCATTGTAAAAAAATTTTTAAAAAAAAAGGACCGAGAAAATCAGCTTTGGTAACTTGAGGATATTGATGAAACCAAGAGCCTTCTTTCTATCCACTACATTAAGATCACACATGTTCATCTATGCACGTACATGATCTATATTCACTATTCATGAAACGTTGAATAATTAGAAAGGGAGAGAATTTGAACCCTCCTCCCACCCCAAACACAAAAAAAGCTAGGGCATTTTATCTAAATTTAATATTGGGTATGTCATGTATCAGCGGTATCTATGTGCATGTTAAGGAATAATCTCATATTATCTGTAGATAAGATCTTGAACATGTTTATAACGAATGAACAAATCATCTCTTGTTGAACTAGTTTAATAAGTTAAGTTAGACCCATTAATTTTTTCACAGTATCAGAATCTGCCACGGGGCAAATAAGGGCACATACTACTTATCTTGTGACAACAATTAGAAAAAATATTGACCTGCACGTGAGGGAGAATGTTAAAGAATAATCTCACATTGTTTATGGATAAGGTCTAGAGCATGTTTATAATGAATGACAAATTCTCTCTTGTTGAACCGGTTTAAGGAGATGAATTAAACCCATAAATTAATTCATCACCATGCAATAGAAGGACAGTTCAAATTTTTTAACTTTTTTTGATCAGGACCTGGGGCTAACTTTTTTTTTTTTTTTTCCATCTAAAGCGTGATTCGTGTATAGATCAGTATGTACCCTGCAAAGCACATAAAGCACATAAAGAGGAATGTTCGTAAAAATGTATCTAGAAGGATATATATGGTAAGATACACTACAAGAAAAATTAGTTTTTGTGGCCATTTAATTGCGGCGAAAATGTTATTTGTGACCAAAACAGACTCATTTTGGCTATAAATAGTCCTTTCGCTAAAATTAAATGGCCACAAATAAGCAATTTTCTTGTAGTGATAAACTATTTTTCTTGTTTCAGTGAAGCACAATAGCCGAAAGAGAGTCAAAAAGAGAATCCCCTTCCTTGGACTACGGATATTTAATCATTCATGCATATATTATTAATTGTATATATACCAGAAACAATGAATTTTTTGCTCAAAAGCTCAACAACTCCATTTGAAGACCAACGGAGCTTTCAGTAATAAATGAATGTGGAGTCCTCTGACCATTATGGGATAAGAAGTCGGCCAGTCTTCTTCTGTCCTTTGCTCTCAATTAGATAGTGATGGCCGAGAAGGTGAAAACAATAAGCGTTTTTTAACAAAAGGTGATAAAAAAGAGCCTTAAGTTTTTAGCCATCTATATATGATGGGTCAATGACATTGATGGTTGATATTGAAATTAAAAATCCGGAGGAAAGATAACATTGACCAACCACACCAGTGTGGGCCCAGATCACTCTCACTGTGATTAGATTGGCCTATAGAACATGCAAATTCAACGTCATATATGGCAATTATATTGTAGCCTAATAAAAAGTAAAATATTCGATCTTAAAATACCATATGCACTTGAATTTTCTTGCTTCAAACACCCCATGAGGAAACGGTCAAAATTCATCATATCATGAACCATTGGATGTTTACTGACATGACGTCGATGCAGCCTTAGTATGAACCATGTGATGAAAACTAACTGATTTCATTTTCGCCTTAGTGGACAGTGCTGATCAGTTTATACGAGATTAAGGTAAGACCAACTATTTCGGCCACGTCTTTAGTCCTATCTATTAAAAGTCAACGGTTACATATATAGACACACACACATTAAAAAAAAATGGGGTAGGGGCAGCAGCCTCTAGATCTCCACCCTGCCAGGATCAGAATTTCTACACGTGTCCATACCCACTTAAGTCACATATCCAAAGCATTGATGATTACATGGATAGCTAGCTATATATGGAAGTGCATGCACCCGTACCATCTGCATCCGCACACTGGGTTTGTCTTCAAACCCTGCATAAATACCGCCACTAGAAAAAATATGGGAAGCAGCCACTCTTAATAGCCAGCTATTTTTGCACATTTTATATATCATTATCTAAATCATATATTTTTTAAATTCAAAATTAGAGAGAGACGATGAGATGAGAGAGAGTAATAATGGTCTCTATTACCCATATATATATATATATATAATACTTTCAATGGTCTACCTGCTTTTTCTTTTTTCACATTAAGGAGTAATAATGATACCTATTTTACCTGTTCAATTGCATGTTGGAAAGTCAGTGATGAATATGATATTTTTGGTTATTTACTGCAATACAATTTGGAGATTGTTGGGTATCAAGACATGATCACCAGGCTGGTCTTAGAATGTTTGAAGAATCATGGTAGAATTAGGCTGTTTTGGCTATGTTTTTAACTAATGATCTCGAGAACTAAGGAGAATCACATAGGCTTTTGGATATCGGATTCTAAGTTTTTCAACAAATCAAAGTCATTTTCTTTTTGGAACATCAAAGGAATCAAATTAATATGGAGACCAAAATTCTCGAGGGTAAAGCGGAAAAATCTCTTGCTACATTGGTTCAATTCCACCGAACGTGTTCAATACAGTCCGATTCACCGCAACTTCTCATCGTGGGCCGAACTTATTCCCTCTTTCGGGCTAAGAAAACGGGCCTGATATTGCAACCCTCAAACGGATTAACCCGTGCACAAACCCTATACATTTGAATTCGACTCGGTTTTTCTTTTGGGTTTTGCGATTGCATTGCATTTAGCCACAAGCCCACAACTCACTCCCAAGTTCCCAACCTTCGGCTCCCCCCCAAAAAAAAAAAAAGAAAAAGAAAAAAAGAACTTCTTCTGCTTCTTCTTCTTTACTGTGTTCCTTACTTTGCCGGCGATTCTCCGGCGAAATCTCATATAAGGTAAACCCTCACTCTACTTTCTTCACGCAATCGTACACTATGCCTATTCTCATTCTTCTATACGGGCGAGATCTCAGTTGCGAATGTCATGTCTATAGATAGGCTTCTTCTTCTTCCGTGTGCGTCCCTTGGGATTGCTCACTCGTGCAAACCACATACAGAAAGAAGCAGCTGAGCTTGAAGAGAAACAAGACATCAAGAGGCTGGTTTTGGAGTATAATGATACAGAAGAAAGAGGAGCTTAATGGATTGGGTACCCGAACAACGAACTGGTCACAAAGTGGGGACAACAGAGGTTTCAATCCGGCCGTGGCAACACTGGGGAAGGGAACTGGTGTTAGGGCAAGTGGGTCACGTCATCGGCGTCATAATTTCTCGGGCAGTGGAGTCTATTCCGGCTAAAAAAAAGTGAATTATTTTTGTCTCACAATGCTAGAAACTCGGCACTCTTGCCATGAACTTGTAAGATTTCTGCAAATGTGGTCCATCAATCACAAATATTTTCAATGCTCCCAAGCAGTGATGAATAACTATTAGGGTGGCGTATAGGAACACCATACAAAATTAACGAATTTGAATTTAATGTTAACGAATTTGAGTCAAAATAGATTGATTTGTTAAAATATGATTGATAAACGGATTAATAATAGATCTACTTAACAGGAAATTAACTAATTTAGAATTTATTTTTAAAATAAAATTTTATTATTGTTAAGTTGTAATATTGATATTTTTCAGTATACTTATGTTTTTATTTTTTTTATTATTAAAATTGTAATTTTAGATATGTGCTCATATTTGTTATTGTATGATTTGTAATTTTGATTTTATTATATGTTAAAATTTAAAAAATATTGATATATATTTTTTAAGATATTGTTGTTATTAATAAATATATATTTTAATTTTTATGTAAAATTATGTTAATTAGGTCAAATGAATTATATGTTTTAATTCAAGTCATTTACATAAAATAAATAAGTTTAAATGAATAGTATCGTATTAACATATTTTTAATTAATTATTAAACGGATGACACAATGCAATCCCTTATCCAAATATGTTGGATTTATATTCAGAAGTTTAACACATTTAACTTAATAAGTTGATTCGAATTAACCTATATAGTCAAATTTTCAAGGCCTGATATAACCCAAAGATTTGCCACCCCCAAGAACTATGCACTTTTGCACTACCCTTTGCCTCGATTCTCTACTAATGAATCAGACTTTTTACCCGAAGGCAGTAGTTACAGGGACTGAAGGGGCAAAAAAATCCCTAATGGGATAGATATACCTAGCCTAAGGTAAGGTTATCAGGTATCATTGTGAAGTGGAATCTGAAAATAAATAAACGTCCATCCATGCCTAGCCTTTTTACTCGAATATAAAAAGGAAATAGAAAAAGGAAGAAATATAATAAGGAAGTAAGAGTAATGTTAGTATTTTTTAATACCATTTATTTCTTATCGTTGCTTTTTACGTTTCTTTCTCTCATAATTTGTTGATAACTAATAGCATTTCCGTTGGAGAGAGTTTGTGACTTTAAGTGATCATACCGTTTTGGATTTCAAGCGGTTTTATTTCTTAGACGTTGTAACTTGTAAGGTTAATTTCTTTAACGTTTGGAAGGTTTTAATTTCTTTATTGTTCAGTTGCCGTTTATTTCTTTTGGAAAAACGTTGGGCTTTGAATGATTATTTAAGTTGGTTGCTTTAATTGTTTTTCCCGTTTACGTCCAGCCCGGTCGGTTTTTTATCCAATAGGCTATATATATATATATATATATATATATATATATATATATATATATATTTGTTTGGTCTTTCGGTAATATAGAGGAATATATCTTAAAAAAATTGCGATAAGAAAAATAAGTTTAGTGGGTATATATTTTAAAGTATTTTTAGATAAAATAACGATACTCTTTTGGTGAAACTTTGAGCTCAACCACTTTATACAGAGTTGGTTCGGGTTATATGACGAACAGTTGGACTGTTGTATCTTAGAGGAGTCAAACCAATTAAGAAGAGTTTTTCTGTACCAATTAATTTGAGACTTTATACGCCGCAGAGGGCTTAAATCTCCTTAAAGAGATGGAGATTTCACTACTTCAGTCCAAACTGACTTCGTCTTAATGTTAATTTTATTATAACTTTTATTATATTATTATGTATTTCAACAACAAATAATACTATAGATTATATTCTAATTTCACTTTTATTGTATTTTGTAAAATGCATGTGATATTTTTATTATTTTTTTAATTATTATTTATTTAAAAAAAAATTAAAAATTGATAAGTATTTTTTTTTTGTCCCTTTTTAATTTACAAGTCAAAATTATGTGCCATAGATGGAACACGGGGGACCAGCATTTTCGATGCGATCAATGGAGGTTAAAATAATAAATAATTCTATTTATCATTCTTACAATAATACAATATAATAATAAATAATATTATTATAATATGTAAAATATGTGATATAGAATGATAAATAAAGAGCTGCTACAGAAAAGTCCCCTACATAGCACAAAATGCACGAATAGTGACAAGGTAGATAAATATTGGAAAGCAAATAAAAAAATAAAACAAAACAATTAAAAAATCAAAACGGCACTGAAGCTTTTTTATACTCTTTGCTTTCTCCCTCCACTGTATACCTAGGAGATGCACAATTTCACAAAAACAAACAAATAAAACTTCTCTTCTACTACACTAATGTCGGTTCGTCCATCCACAACATTGCAATATTTCTTTTCTCTCGGATAAAATACATGTGTAAGTCATCTGTAAATATTTTTTTTGGGACAATCCGAGAGTATCCTTTTTATATTTTATCTTCATCTGTATATGTAAGTGATTTTTAACTAAATTGACAGCATCTATTTTATCTTCATTGTATATTTTATTCCCTCTATAACTTAAAAAAAAATTGAAAAAAAAAATATTGAGCAGCCACGGTTAAAATTTGCAATGATTTTTTTTTTTCTTAAAGAAATTATTTTTATCTATATCCTCGAATTTTTATGAAATAGTTTCAGCTTCTATTTTCTATCGCTAGTCTCACGATAGATTTCGAGAAATTCTTGGAGTTATGAAATTATTTTAGGTTGTGTTTGGATGTTGAAGTGAGTTGAGTTGAGTTGAGATGATAAAATATTATTAGAATATTATTTTTTAATATTATTATTATTTTTAGATTTGAAAAAGTTGAATTGTTTATTATATTTTGTGTTAAAATTTAAAAAAATTATAATGTTGAGTTGAGAAGAATTTGGTAACCAAACGAAGCCTTAGTGTAGATCATGATTTCTTTTACGTTCAAGTGTTGGGAATTATCAGGACAAAATGGTAAAATAAAGTATTATTGTTTTATGCAATGATAAAATGGAGTTTTCAAACTGTTGAATGGGTTTCGTGCTTTTCATGCCTCCTCCCGTTCGTGCATTCTAGCATTTTTCATGATGAATAACATCTCTAAAATAATTTTCTCACGTGTTCTTTTGTTGGCCTGCAAATTTCAAGCCTGTTCTTTTCTCCCACCTACCTTTAAGGGGTATTTTCTTGTTTTGAGCTTCAGCTTTCAAGATTTCACTCGAGAGTTCCAAAATGCAAGAGATTAGGATTTAGGCGCATGCTGTCATCCAACCACCCGTTTCGTTATAGTTAACCGAAAAGGAAAATGATACTATCTTCTTATCATGTATTTATTATTTTATTTTATTTTTATTTTTTATTTTACTTAATAATTAAGAAAATGATTATCAATAAAATTATATATATTTTTATTTTTTTCTTAATAATTAGGAATATTAAAAAAATATTTAAAACAAAATAATAAAAAAATTCAAATACACTATAAATAGTGGATGGGATAATAGGAGGTTAGTAATCCTATCACTATTTTATTTTTTTTAGATTTTTTTTTTATCATTTTAAAATATTTTTAAAAAATATAAAAAATACTAATATATTAATAATAAATTTTTAATTATTAAATAAATATATATATATATATATATGAAATGTTAAAATAAAAGAACAAATTAAGCAGATAAATTAACATTTTTCAACCCAAAAACGCAGAAGTTCAAAACCAAACCTGTTGAGTCGTTGACTTTAAAGTTCATGATTTTTTTTAAAAAGTTTGGTGAGGACAGTTTGGTAACTTTATAAGTTCATATTTTTTCTCCCTATAGGAAAAACTGGGTACTGAATTAAAGGAGAGGAAGAGGCCACGTCAGTGCATAAAGTTTAAAAACCTTTGTGTTCTGCCGACAACGCTTTCCCAACAAATTTTGTAAGATTACAAGTACAAAAGTCTGTCGTGGGTCACATACCTAATCAAATTCTAATACATTCAACAATAACGTGGAATGAAATCTGAGCCCTTATCTAGTATAGAGTTTCCATTTTAGAACATATATGGTGAGTAGATGACACTTTAGTTAAATTTGAAGGTTAATGTTCTTAAAATGGATGGATTTTTCGGGTTGATATAATCTTAATTTTTGTTTGAATTAAATAGTTCAATTCGGGTAAAATAGATATAATATTAATATTTGACGTAATCTATAAATTTATACGAAAATGATTTAGTCACAAAAAGTTTTACAAAAATATATCTATTAACTGATATGATTTGATGTTATACTTTATATTGTAAAGTAGATATAACATATCATATAAAATTATATTAATTTCTAAATTTATTTTTATGAAATTTATTTATAATCCGTAACACTTCTTAATTTTATAAGCTCAATAGACAATAATATTGAAATGCCTATGATTTCATTTTATACTATCAATTTTATAAATTTTAGTCTTGTTTTTTTAGCTGTCTTTATTAAATTGGTCTGCCATTTTTTTATTGGTGAATGCCAACATTCTTGTCGAAATTTCTGCAAAATGCATTGTTTTTAACATAGGGAAGTATTTATATGTTCACTACTGTCATGTTCATGTCTGTAATATAATAACACCTTCCGCATGTTTCTTTACGAAATCGATGTATCTTGTGACGGTCATAATATATGGGTAATTCTATGCATCAGCCTATACACTTCACATACCATGTATTTAAATTTATTTATTTATTTTTTAAAATCTCAATATACTAAATGTGTTGAGTGTGTGATGAATAGTAAGCTGATGCAAATATTTTTCCATAATATATATAGATAGATTTTGAAAAAAGAAGCGCTCTCTCTTGAACTCACATGCTAACGAGTGAAGCGCTCGTGCGCTTCACGCTCATAACGTACGGTCAAACCTCCCAACCCCCAACTGAAGGCGCGTGGTTCCTCCTAACTGTTAGATCTCAACGACCCAATTAATTAGCTTTGTCATTGTTGGTTTCGTATATATTTGTAGTTATCCAATTTTAGGCTACAGTTCTTTTACAGGCAGTCAAGTTGGCGCACACCTTGTACACCCCTGCTGACATGGCAGGACATTTTTGTAAAATTAGATAAAATGTAACTTGAGGGAGAAGACGTCTGGGACTGAAGCTTGCTTTCCCGCTCACGAACCAACTTTTTCTGACGATCAAGTTCTGAGCATCTTGTTCCGACGATTTCCTGGCACATCTCCGCCACGGCACGTCTCCACACGTCTCTCTCACCCCTGATAATGTTGTCTTGCTCCTTCATTGCGAAAATACAGTGTTGCAAAACCAAAATACCAACCTTGAATAGCCGTAGTCTGCCTCTCTGCTGCATCCACTCTTTAACAATAAGAGAAAGGGTCTTTTCTTTTTTATTTTTTTTCACTTACAAGTTGGGAAGATGCGAATTACCATGATGGTTGGTAGATTGATTGAGAGAGAGATATTAGAATCTTGGTGAATCTGACTTTTTCTCTTTTATGGTCCCTTGCCATGTGATTCCTGAGGTTTTAAAGTAATTAGCTTCCCACAGGGCCACAATTCCAATTTTTTTCCTTTTTCTACTTTGGCAGGCTGCAAATTTTTTACTTTAGCTACTTAGTTAGTATTTGATCGATTCTAATAATTTTAGTTTTGTGTAGGACTGTTTTGTTTTTGGATAAAGGTTTTAGGTAATTATACATTCAACTTTTGCTCACAGACAAAGAACAAGAAATAGTTAAACTATTAATGAATGGATTATTAACTTGTTTCCATTTCTCTTTTAAATTGTCTATTTTTTTTTTCTTGTTGCCCCCTTCTTTTTCCCTTCCATTCTCCTATTTTCAAGAGATATTAGGGTCGAATTCAAAAGATATTAACATCCACAAAGAAAGACATCTTTTTTTGCCAACAGCATTTATAAAACTCAAATCATCTCACAATACAGAAAAGATATGCTGGGGTGCTTTCCTTATTACCCAGAAAAAACATTATGGATTCTCTGTTTTTATCTTTAGCGAAGAGAAGGGAAAAGAACATCTGGTACGCACCGTTTCGAAGAGGAGAAGAGGAGCTGCGAAGAGAAATTGTTCTCAGTTCATGTGGACGACAGCTGCGAAGAGAAGAGGAGCTGGAAAGACGTCTGGGGGATTTCCAATTCATTCCATGCTGCGCACCGCTTTATTTAACAAGTTGGCAGCCACATAGATTTCGTGCCCAAGGGGTGCACGAAATGGACTAACTTCAGCCTTTTCCTTTAGGCTATAATAAATAATTTTATACATTATTTTTAACAAAAAAATGTTCAAAAAATAATTTAAAATATCTTATAGGAGCAAATATGATCGCAAATTATAACTAGTATGAAAAGTTGCATTCATTAATAAAACTTTTTAATTTGAGAAATATTTTACTTATAAATCGATCTCACAAAAGTAATTTCATAATCGAAATTATTTGATGTAATACGTTAAATTATAAAATAGATCTAATATATTATATGAAGTCATTTTCAATTTGTAAATCTACTTTTATAGGATCTCATTGTGGTTGTAACACTTCTCTTTCAAATTATAAGTGAAACAAAGTTAATGATATGCATAAGTTTTTGTAAAGATAAATGCTTTAGCAACAAAGAGTTTCTCAAAAATAAAACACACAAATTGATGTGACTTGATGTGACTTGACATGATACTTTAGATTGTAAAATTATTTTTATTGTAAAATAAATTTAACGTATCATATGAAACCATATCAATTTATGAGTTTACTTTTTATATAATTTATTCGTTAATGTGGCATTTATATTTTGTAAATAGAATATGACATAAGTTTTATAGAAAAAATATCAAATTTCTTCCATATTTTTATGTTTTGAATGGCTATAAATATTATTATACTTTATATTAAGTGGAAAAAGAATAATGATAGGCTAACAATCCATTCACAACTTGTAGATAATTTTAAATATAATAATATTTTTATTAAATTTAAATAAATCAAACAAAAAAAGTCAAAATAATATTTAAAATAATATTATTTTATTATATAATTGTATATAAGTTGTTATTAATTGTAAGTTTATCATTTCTGATGGAAAAAAATGTCTCCTTATAATTTGAAGTGACGAGGGATTATCCTGTAATGCCGGCATAAGCGTAAAAATTAGTGGAGACCAAATCTGATTATAACACTAGCAATGGTGTAGACAAACACCAATGCAAACTAATATTTAGCTAACAATCCCATTAAATGTACTAAATTGGAAGAGTCAAATGTAAATTTTTTGCTTACAAGTTACAGTTATTTGGATAGGTATTGTTCACCATCTATTAATTATTTTATCACTTGTTTTTCTCTCCTCTCACTTGCTCTCTCTTGACGGAAGGCAAAATAATAATTTAATTAAAAATTAAATTATTAATTAATATTTGATCAATATAATTGTAAAACATGGAAAACAAAATTTTAAAAAGATTATTATTAAAAAAATTAATATTATTTTGACTAATAGATGGATAATCTAACATTAGAATTTCTCTTAAATGATAAAGATAAAAAATAAAATATATAATTTTAGCTAAATTTTATTTTTATCTTTACCTAGACTATTGGTAATGCTCTTAGGTCCTGTTTAGATTCAGAAAGTATTTCATCTCATCTATCTCATAATTACAAATTTTTTAAATTTTTCACACAAAATATAATAAGCAATTCAATTTTTTCAAATCTCAATTCAAATTTTTTTAATTTGTAAATAATAATAATATTAAAAAATAATATTCTAATAATATTTTTTTTCAACTTTTATCTTTCATCTAAAACTATATCATCTCATCTCTGAATCTAAACCATCCAAACCAGCTAATTACTTGGAGTGGAATGGGAATGGAAGAGCATATTTATCTTTTGAGTCGTTAGAGTAGTCCGCTCAAGTTGATCGCTTTTTATATTTTTGGATTTTTTTTTTAATTTTTTTCATATTTTTTTAATATATTAAAATATTTTGAAAAAATATAAAAATATTTCAACACATTTAAAATCACTAAGTAAAAAAAATAATAAAAGATTGACAAATTATTGGAAGGCAAAATAATTTTTTCCTTATCTCTTTAAAGGTAGAAGGATTACAATAAGAGGAAAGGTTCACACGTGGTAGGGTATGAAAGATTCTGGTGTCCTTTATTTGATTTCCCACCAATCTTACGCTTGTCCTTTCCTGTTATGTTTCCCAATTGGGAAAGTTGGACGGTCCAGATTTGACGTCGATTATTACTGTTTTTGGTTGGAATCAGTATGGTTGGATTTGATGGTGTCAGTGATAAATGATACGACACGTCTTGTCTCCATTAAGGTCCTTCTCTCTCTCTCTCTCTCTGGTTTGGTTGAACCATTCGCTCTTTGTCCTTACGTTGCTGTAATGTCCTTGTTCTTCAATTATTTCTTTCTGAAAGCTACTTTGTTTCTTTCATATATTTGTTTTTTCATATCATGTAATTAATTTAAATAAATGTTTTAACTATAAACATATTTTATAAAGTTCAATTTAATAATTTATTTGATGTGATATATTAGATTCTAAAATTATTATTACTATTAAAATAAATCTGACGTATTATATAAAATTACATTAATTTTTATATTTACTTTTATGAAGTATTTTTGTAATTGTAACACTTATTATTAATTTATTCTCAAATTACTTAATAAAATTTAACCTTTTGAAACGTAACATTGATATGAGGCGATCAAATGTATTATTTTGAAATAAAAAATTATATACACTATACTATCATTCTATTATATAAGATATGACACATTTATTATTATCGGATGATCTTTTATTAAATAATTTTTTATTATTTAATAATAATAAATGTATCATATCTTATATAGTGAGATGAAAATAAGATGCAAGTGTGCTATATAGCATTTAATATTTTGAAATTATTATTCATGTTTCTATTTCCCTTTTTTTTAGTCTAATTCACCTTAATTTGCTGCTATAATGGGTGTGGAGTTCTTGAATAGTGGTTAAAAAAGCGATTTAAAGCTGACCAAATAATGATTAAAAGACAAAAAATTAACCCTCCTACTTTTTGAGTAGATTCCGATGGAATAGTTAAATGATAGTATACACTAAAGAGATTACAAAAGAGATAACATGCCAAAGTGAATAAGATTTTTGAATATAAAATCCGATGATGATTTGTTAACTACTCTTGTAAGAAAATTGAAGTACACTAGACTTTTTATCCGTCGTAATACTTTTATTAATTTGGATTCTAGAGCTTAAAGTAAATGGAATGTTGACTGATAATAATAATAAGATAAATTGGTAAAATTAACAAAACAAAAACGTGGAGACTTATGAAAAACGTAGAAAACATGATTTTTTAGCATTTTTATAATTATTTAAAGAAAATAAAAGATAAGAATGATGCTTCTTGTATTATGAACGTCACAATTTAAGGGAATTTATTAAAGAATAATATTAAATACAATTTTATGGTTTATAAATCATGCGCACATTATTTAAAAAAATTGGGATCCATCATTTAAAAAATAATTTTTTATTGAATCTTAAATTTATTTAATAATTTTTTAAAAAAATTATACAAAACTTACACATTCTAAAATTACAAATATAATTACTTGTATACAAATTACACATAGCAAAATGTTTCTTAAAACATTAGTAAAATATAAAAAGAAAAAAAAAATCCAGTGTCCTGTAAATTCATAGATTGGTCATTCCGGGATGTTGGTGTCCAACTTTGGAGGATACCCCAGCCCAATCTATGTAGAAGGGGACCAGTATATTTAACATAATTTAAGGTGGGGTGGTCCTAATTTATCAGAGATCCACATGTTTGGCACAGTCAACGTTGTCCAGCAAGCTGGACGTTTGAGATCCGGCAGTGAAATCTCCGCCCATCCTTTGAGCTTGTACGCCTATCAGTAGCCGCCACGTAGAGTAGTACAACAATAAGGAGATGAAAACTGAATGCCTTCTTATTCGTTCCAATTAAAAACCTACGGCTTTTCTATTTAGGGAAAGGGTAGTGATACTGTGATATGTCACCTCAATTTGTTCGGTAGGTGTGCCTAATTTGTAATTTTTTTAAAAATATTTTTAAAAATAAAAAAATGTCAATAATATTAATAGTTATTTTCTTAATCAATAAAAAAAAAATTAAATATATAAACGGATCAAAATAAGTGAGCATATTAGCATTATTCTTAAAGAAATGATTATGTCACCGTACCTCTTCAATTTGCCAACCTGATGTTTCTTTAGTATAAATTGTATTTTAATTTTATTTTTTACTTTTTTATTTTAAACATTTTTTAAATATTTTTAAAAAATAATAATGGATTGAATTGGGAGTTTCATAAATTTTACTTTTATGTGCAATATGCCTAGAACGTGTCGGTGTCTGTACTAAATTATGAAAAGGGACGTCATTGTATAGGCCATCCCAAATTTAAGTTACCAACTACTCATTCTTCAAAGTACTTGGATTTCAATAACCAAATTGGGTAAGATTTCTCATTTCTGTAGACTGTACCCATTTTGGATCAAACATGCATGCATTAACTTGGGAACAATTTAGTTTGATCAGGTTGGGACTTGGCATTTAACAAAATTATATTTCATGATCCACACGGCATTCCTCTTATCGCATCTTCAATTAATATTATATATATATATATATATAATTGGTTGTTTCAAATTATATAATTCGTCGTTAAGAACGATGAGATTAGAGGACTATGGCTCACTGGCTGCTAGGCGCGGCTAGGTAGTGATAATGCTGGGGTATAAATAGGTTTAGAAGGGAGGTGAGAAAAGAAGGTGAAAGGGGTGTTAAGTTGAAACACAGCAACCCAAAAGTGCTGCAAGCGTACTTAGGAACACCTCCCTACGCTCTACTTCTACCTACAAAGTGAACACATCCCACCTCTTTGGCTATTTCAAAGTTTAAAAAAATAGTGTGAAATGTGAGGTGCGAGAAGAAGTTGTAAAGTGTGAAGTACGAAGAAATTGTGAAGATTTATACTTCTTTCAAAGTCCCCAGACTCCCCAGCCTGTTTCTTTCTTGTGCCTCGCAATCGTCTGATCATCTATTATTGCCTCTCTCTTACCGCCTCCTCTGATCCCTTTTCTCTCCACTCGTCCTCTTTCTCTCTCTCTCTGCCTTTTCTCTCTGATCCATTTATCCATAAAGCCTCAAGACGGCTCCTTTCTTTTTTATTAATAACTTAGGAACACCTCTCTCTCTCTCTGCCCAGTACTGTTGCAGAGAGTAAGCTAGCTATACTTTGCAATACCTCTTAAAAAAAGAATTTTTAGCTTCTATTGTTCGGTATTTGTTGAAGAAGATTTTGCCATGCAAATGGGTTTTTCATGTCAAGCTTACAGTGCTAAGTAAAACGGATTTTTTTTCTTTGAATATTAAACAGCCAAGACAGAGAGTCGAAGAAAAAGAAAATATGTTGGATCTCAATGTTAAAATCCTCTCCAGTACTTCACTTTGTGATGAAAAGGTGGAGACGTCAATGGAAGTGGAGAAGCTCCCACCGGGCTCAGGAACACAAATGGAAGACTCGGGGACTTCCACCTCCTCCGTTGTCGAAGAAGCTCCAAACAACCGAGATCATGAAGACTCTTCCAATAACTCCTATGAATTCATCTTCGACATCTTGAGAAAAGAAAATCACGGTACTGCCGGTCCCACTAAGGAGGTCAAAGACGAAAACCCGACATCGGAACTCGTTACTCGACCCCTTTTCCCGGGCACCGGCGAAACAGTAGGCGAGGAGTCTGAGTTAGGGTCAGGGTTGTCGTCGAGGCCTCAATGGTTGAACTTGTCGTTTTCTGTCTTGGGTGGTCAGGCCGAGCCGAGAATTTTGCAGCAGAAGCAACAGCAGGTGAGGAAAAGTAGGCGTGGGCCGAGGTCTAGGAGTTCGCAGTACCGGGGCGTTACGTTTTACCGGAGAACCGGGCGATGGGAATCACATATCTGGTATTAATTTCCATCGATAAGGATATATGTATGTTTGTTCATAAATAAACCTTCGTATGTTTCAATGGTTTAATGTTCTTTACTGATCTCGACTCTTATCACATGAGCTGTTTCATAAATGGTTTCATCTTAAATACATTGAGTGAATTTTCATCAATGGTCTGAATTAATTCTCTCCTTATGTACAGGGATTGTGGGAAACAAGTATATTTAGGTAAGAAGATGATCTTTAATATTACTATTGGGAAACAAATTCACTGAATAATTTTATGGTTTTTCGGATATTTTGACGAATTCGGGTGTTGGTATTTTTCAGGTGGGTTTGACACTGCTCATGCCGCTGCTAGGTGAGTTTGTTTGTTTAATTATAATATTTTGAATTAACATAATTTTCTTTATGATTGATTTGATTGTCCCGAGTCCTTGTGATTTCAGAGCATATGATCGAGCTGCGATTAAGTTCCGTGGAGTTGACGCTGATATCAATTTTGAAATAAACGATTATGAGGAAGATATGAAGCAGGTGGAAGTGGAATGTGTTTAATGGCTGATTGCTGCAATTTTGTTAGTATCGGATTGCAAACTGACTGTAATTTGATTGATGCGCAGATGATGAATCTGACGAAGGAAGAATTTGTACATCTTCTTCGTCGCCACAGCACAGGATTCTCTCGACGGAGCTCAAAATACAGGGACATGACCCAGCATAAATGTGGTCGATGGGAAGCTCGTATGGGACAATTCATGGGGAAGAAGTAAGAAACATTCCTTTAGCTGAAACTTCATTTCTGATGATTTTTAATCGAGAAATGATATTTACAGTCGTTGAGCGTGCAAGCGCTGCGTAATCTCTTTGAAAAAAATGAATAAATACGAAATTCACGTGAAAAGAAACGATTTTTTTAATAATAAACTCCATTCTTTTTTAAAAAGGATTGGACAGCACTTGCGCACTCCATAACTGTAAATAACATTTCACTTTTTAACCATATGTGGATGTCAAAAGTTTGTATATATTGTAGTTCTACTTCTATGCACCATCTTGATTGTTCAGAACTTGTCATTTTGACCTTCCTAATTCCTATGGGAATGAAATCTAATATGGTTATGCAAAAGAAGAAACTGTGAGGGAATCAAATTTCATCTATGAAAAAATTATGATTGCTTGCAAATACATATACGTACCTTGGGTTATTCGATACTGAAGCAGAAGCAGCAAGGTCCTTGTAATCACGAATTTATTGGCCTTGGACACTCTGATTTAGATGGGTTCAATCAAACAGAAATCTTTCTTTTCTTTCTTTTTTCAATCCAGGGCCTATGATATGGCAGCGATCAAATCGAATGGAAGGGAAGCAGTGACCAACTTTGAGCCAAGCACCTATGAAGGGAAGATAACTGCGGATGACAATAATCAAGGTAATATATATATATATATATATATATATATATATATAATAGATTCCTATCTTTTCATTTCACTTTATGGAAGGTAACTCTTTTTCGCACTTAGAAACAAGAAGAATGTTAATGAATTTATTGATGAATTTCTTGTGCTATGATGAATTCAGGAAAGCCAATCCACAATCTGGATCTAAGCCTTGGGGTTTCTAACAGATCAAAGGGGAAGGACAGTGGGGTCGATCTTCATTTTCATTGCAACAGAGACAGATTACTGGTATGATCACTCTATTTATATTCGGCCTTTTAAGTGTTTAAGACATGTTTTCTCCAAGTCATCTTTTAGAGATGTATGAAATACATGTGGCCAGTAGCAGCACATTAGCATATATTCAGATTCCCATCAGACAGCTCTTACCTTCCCATACCGTCTTGTAGGGGGATCATTTACTTTACCTTGTGGGAAGCTTGTAAATTATAATAGTGTGAATACGACTGATATCGGCAATGGCAGGTCTCTTTGGTATATCCATGTTATCCGAATACATTTTGCAGTCGTTTTCGAGGTCTGATTTGTGGTAGTTGCCAACTCACCATATCAACCTTCAAATCAGTACCTATCCTTCTCTTACGATCTGCCTCTAATTGGTTAAACAATTGCTGGATTGTCATGCATGTTAGCATTTCTTAGAGATTTTACAGAAAATCAGAACCAGAGTTGAAAAGGAGTTGACATGGTTTAACTCGGTACTTATGTTTTAAGAATAATCAATAATCTCATATTATGATGTGCTAAGCCTTCTCTCAGATCATGCAAGTGAATTTCTTCTTTTTGATCACTTCAGATCTATTAACTAGAACTTAAGTTGGTTATCTTTTACTTGCAGGGCATTAGGGCCACAGAGAAGACAGATGAAACTGTTTCTTCTCCAAGATTTGCAAACTGGGCATGGCAAATGCAGAGTAATGGGATTGTTAGTGCAATGCCAATATTGTGGTTAAAAGGCTAAGGCCTTATTTGGTTATGCAGTTCAGATGAGATGAGATATTTTGTTGAAAGTTAAATAAAATGTTATTATAATATAATTTTTATTTTGAGATTTTAATTATTTATTATATTTTGTGTGGAAGTTTAAAAAATAGTAATGATTATATGAGATGAGATGAGATGAGATGAAAAAGTTAGATTTTGTGTAACCAAACTAGTTCTAAATTCATGTGATTGATGACACATCACCAATATAATAAATATCGGTTTTATTAAAATATAAAATAAATAATTAAATTTATCTTTTATCATCGGCTTTGGAAGTGTGTTTGTACGTTTGGATCTCAAATCTATCTCAACTCATCATTACAATTTTTTCAAATTCCAACATAAAATATAATAAACAATTCAATTTTTTCAAATCTTAAAATAATAATAATATTAAAAAATAATATTCTAATAATATTTTATCATCTAAATTTAACTCAACTCAACTCAATTTAACATCTAAACGCAGCCTTAATAAATTTGACTTTTCTTAGGATTTTAAGTTTTAGTATTAGTAGTTTTCTTTGGATGTTGCACAAAGCTACAAGTCTCAGCACCATTTGGGTACCATTCTTGCTTGCGAATACAAGTCTGTGCATCTCTACCTCTCATTTATATAAGTAATGTTAGGTTTAAGTCTTAAATAGACAAATTTTATGTAAGTTATTTGTAAAAAAAAAAAAAAGGTCTCATTAATAAAAAATAATTTTTACACTAGATAGAATTTATTTTTTTATAAAGACTTGTATGAAGCTCGTCTATTTAAATTCGTAAAAATCATTTTTCCATTTGCAATCAAAAAATTCATTCTGGTATTCAAAAATTCATTTTATTCTTCACTCCATTTAAAGCTAAACTTTATTCTTTGACTCTATTTAAATTTAAAATTTTATGTATTGGGTATATTAAGTAGGGAGAGTCAAGATGAGAATTGATTGTGTTTGCATTTTTTTACAAATTTAAATACTTGGGACAACTGGAATCACGTGGATAATAATAGAGTACTGCTATGGATCAGCCAATGTTTTTAGGGGTGGGCAGTAGGGTCTCGCCCCTGCTGCCCCACCCCCCTTTCGCCCTGCCCCCATGTGGCAGGGCAAATTATCCCATACGCGGTGGGGGCGTGTGGCCCCCGCCTACATCTGGCACCTAAGACAGAGGTGGGGGAAGGATAGGGGTGACCCCCGCCCCACCCATTTTATATAATATATATATAATTATATGTAAGCATTTATATATATATAAAAAAAAATAAACCATGCATGAATCGACGTCGTCGCTCATTTCTCTCACTTCGAATATATATCTATATATATATATATATATATCTCTCTCTCTCTCTCTCTCTCGCTCCCCCTCTGCATCTCGCCATCTTCAATTCTCCAATCTCCATTGTTGTTGAAGAACTTTGAAATTACGCCGTCGCCGTCTTCATCTTCGTTGTTGAAGGTAAGAATCTTGGTTAAAAAAATAATTTTTTGTGATTTATGGAATGGAGATTGGAGAAATGATGAGGTTTAATTGGAGATGAAAGATGAGATTTTATAAATTGTGTGTTGTGGAGACTTGATTGTGCATGTGATTTGAATAATTGATGATTGATGAATTGTGTGTGAATTTGTCCCCATTTTTATTTTTTTGGGTTTGTATTATGTAATATGTTTTGAATTTTAATGATTGAATATATGATAGTAAATCATTGATAATGAATTTGTAGCTAATTAATTCGGATTGAAACCCTAAATTAATTTAGGATTTCGAATTAATAGAAAAGCGGATGAATAAAATCGTGGATGCATAACCATCATCAATTAATTTAAAAACGTGGATATTAATACTTTCATTAACCATCAACTGATTGATTTGTAGTAGTCCACACATTTTTTTTCCTAAAAAAATTTATTTTTTCATTAATCATCATCCTATGCACTAAGTTTATTTGTATTCGAAGAGCATGATGAAGTACTTTCATTAACATAATTCATGTTTGGATGTTAATTGTTTGGCATGTTGTTATGTTTGCTATAATTTCAGATTTTTTGTTTGCTTGAGTTCATGGACATTCTGCCAGATTCTAGTGCAAGCTACCATTTTCAGGCCCAGGGTACCCCCTACCTCTATTCCTATCTCTACTCCTATTCTTACTCCTGGCCCAACACCTACTCCTACGACACCTTGCCCTGCCCCAAAGCCCAGCACGAAACTTGCTTTCATAGTTTGGTCTCATTTCACTAAATTAGAGGGTGATGACCTCAATAACCCCGAAGCTAAATGTAACTACTGTGAAAAAATTGATGGATGCAAAAAACAATTTGTCCATTAATTATTTTTTGCATTTATAATTTTATATAACATTTTAATATTTAATTATTTTGCTTGTATGTTTTTTAGCTTTTATATTCTCAATATACATATGCCGAATCATAATCCTAAGGACCCATGATCTATGCTCATCAACCTCATCTTCATCCTAAATTCTAATGGCTCAATCTCATCTTAGTTAGTATTTTTAATATTTTATATTTTAAATTTTTGTTTCATGTTTATAACTTTATAATTCTAATTTATTTTATTTTTAACTTATTAATATTGCAGGTTTATAACTTATTAACTTTTATGATCTTGATTTTCAGTCTCACAACAGTAGATACAACTTACCACTCAGTGAACTCACTGCCACGGCGCCACCCCAAATTAATCAAATTGAATGTTATAATTGTGTTAATTTATAATTAATTATAATATTGCTACAATAGTTAATAGTACAATTTGTATTATTTACTATTTTTAGATGAGTTTGTAATCTTGTAATAGTTTATTAGTTCTCTTAATTTGTATAATTTTAAATTCTAATAGTTTAGTACCTTAGTGATGATTATATGTTAATGCTCAATAGTATTAGTTGAAATTTAGAATATAGTTAATAGTTATATCTATATATATATATATATATATTTTTTTTTTTTCCACTTTTTAAATATATATTTTTTAATTAAATTTTGGGAACCAAAAGCAGATTATGGGCCATTTTGGGTGCAGATAACTCAATTGGGCCAAAGACGTAGTAAGGGAACGGACGGATGGAGGTCCACTCCCACACCCCGGGCTGCAGACGGGGTACCCAACCCCCGTGCGGGGGTGGGGTACGGGTAAAATTTCCCCACCCATGCATGGTAAAATTTCCCCACCCCCGCATGGGGTGGCCTTGTCCTGTAGGGGGCGGGTAGCACCCTTAAATGTTTTACTACACTCCTTGTACTTTTTGTCCTTTTCAACTTTATGTCAGGCCATCACCATCACCTTCAACTTCTCTCTCTCCTCAAGTCTCTTGGACCTCTCTCTCTTCATCCACTCTTTCTCCTCAAGCTCTCCTTGACCCCTGTCTCTCCTCAAGTTTTCTCTATCTTTCTCTCTCCTCAACCTCTTTTTGACCTTTCTCCCCTCAAGTTTCTCCAACCTTTCTCTCCTCAAGTTTTGTTAAAGGCAAGAGAATAAAAAAAGAATTTGAAATGGGTTGTCTATAAAAATGAGAGAGGAGGGAAAAAAAATTTTCTACCGACTTATAAGGTGTGCTCCGATTGCTGCCAAATAGTGGCTGATGCAAAAATTAATTCATAATAATATCATTATGTACCTTGGTTGCTACGTTGGAACAACAATAATAAAATATGCACACTTTAATTTGAAATCACTTATATATTTGAGGTCTAAAAGAGTAAGGTTAAATATAGTCGTAGAGTGCATAAGTACTACGCAATCATTTTTAAAAATTGTGAGATTTATTATTTAAAAATTTAATTTTTTTTTCATGTGAATCCCTTAATTACTCATTTTTTTTTTAAAAAAAAATTGTGGGATACATATTCACTTTACAAGTACAAATATGATTCGCATATGGCTTGCTAGTTGATTTGCTCTTGTCAACTTCAACCCACGTAAGTTGCAATGAAAGCATACGCATGCACATTACATTAATGGGTATTAATTGATTCTGTCCCAAAAATAGAACATGGTTATTAATTAACATGACCATCTGACCTTGATTAGAGGACTCTTCAAAGAGATTACTCAATTCCATGAATGGTTAGTAACATCGCTTGTTAAGAGAAATATTATTATTTTTTCTCGAATTTTATCATTTCAGTCATATCGATTGATGTGCATGTTCAAAATTGCTTTTCATTCGCATAGTTAGTTCTTCAAAATATTTAAATATCAATTCATATAACTGAAGAAAAAATGCTCTTACTTTTTTTTCTTACTTATCTACATATTATTGATATATTAAAAATTATAAAATTTAAATTTTTAAAAAAACTAATAAAATAAATCCTATAATTAAAATTATAAATATAAATAACACCACTCATGACTTAAAATGTGAAAAAGAACCATGAGCATTAATCTTTTACAAAAATATGTTATTTTAGAATAGAGTAGATATAGGGTGGTTGGGACAGGGGCCGAAACCATGCACTCGAGCTAAGCCCTCTTTGATAATAAATAAATAATTTACCTTATTTTATTTTATTATTATAATTTTTTTTAAAATTTTAATAAAATATTTAATTTTTTAAAATTATAAAAAATAATAATATTATTTTATTTAACTCATCTCTTAATTATATCATATCATCTCGCAATCTACAGCTATAAATTTCTTTCAGGAATGAAAGGTGATCGATTGACAATCCTCGTCGTACGGCCCATTTGTCTGTTTGGAATCAAACCAGGCTCATAAACCCTCCGCAGGCGAACGCCCAGCACTCTCTCGGAACTCGATCCGAAAGCAAAATGTGGCGAACCATTTCGACCCCCACCTCAGAGCACTGGGTCTCTTCCCTTCATCCACGCAATCTTCCTTCTCACTCAAAGCCCTGTCGAAAATCCTCACAGTTACCCCCGAGTCTCACACTCTATACGTCCCCAAAGCCCTCATCTTCCGCACAATCGACGCACCCTCCGTCTCCTCGATCCCCGGCCTGGGAATCCGCGGTCTCGGTTCGATCGTCGTGCGATGCATTTCCTCTGACTCTCCGGCGCCCACATTGGATTGGAACGACCCGGTGTCGTGCTCGGAGGTCGGCAACGGAGACAATGGCAGCATGGAGGTGGATACTTACCATCTATTCTTGTCAGAGACTATTTCTTCTTCTCTACTAGGTTTGCTTCTTTTTATTCATTTCCATTTTTTCCGAGAGTTGATTTCAGTTTAGGTTTTCTATTTGTTTATCCATTTGTCAATTTCAAAGTGGAATTGTAAAAGCAACATGAAAACAAAGTGGGAAACGATTTCGAAGCTCGTTTATAATTTTACTTGATGGAAAATGCTACATCTACTGTTCGCATTTCCCGTTTTTACTTCCCGCTTGACGTGGGTACACCACCGTGGCATGATTTTTTTTTTTTTTACTCACTTACCGTTTCGTCTTTCCCTCCAGAGTCATTTCGTTTTTCCTTCCCCCTCCATTTCGTCTTCCCATTTCCCTTTTTTTTTTCCTACCCAATTCGTCTTCCCCCTTCAACCCACTGCATTTCGTCTTCCTTTTTTTTTTTTTCCTGTCGTTTTTGCTTCCTTTTTTTTTTCTTCCCATTTCGACCTCCCCCTCCAACCAATTTCGGAGAACCAGTCCAAGTCTCTCCATGTTCCACCCAAACACACAAAAGCTATAGAATAGTGATAGATACCCTTGAGAGATATCGTCCCATAAATCAAGAATTCCTCCACTCCATTGTGGTCTGTTCTCAATGATTCGCTGTTCATCTCTTGCTGCAAAAGAAAATCGTTTCTCCAATGATTTAAATCTAATCTGATCTGGCTTTTCACCTATGGTAATCTGGACCTGTGCTTCCTCAACTATAAGTTTTGGGTTATCAAACTGGTCAAAATTAACGGTGCCTTCATTCATGTCGACCTCAAAAAACAATCTCAGGCTTTTTATTAGGTCCGTTAAGATCACCCAGCAGTTGCATAAATTTGATCAGAGGAGATGCTTTCGTAGCATCGCTGGTATCGAGACCCCTTCGGTCGGTCATTCTGTCGAGATTTTCCAAGCTTCCCTGTGGAGTTTGTTTAATAACAGTCACACAGTTCAGACGAGGCGGTTGGTTGTGGTGAATGTGATGATGGTGGTGTCCTGTCGAAAGTTTACGAGGAGAGGATTGTCTTGGGGTAATTTTTGTCACAAACCATTCTGTGGGAGTCATCCTTTCTCACGAGCTCTCATGTTATTGTAACTGACCCCCCCACCCCTCCTTTTCTGAGATGTGTAAGTTGCTGTTAAAAATGTAGTTTCTTTGGTACTGGTATTAGGTAGAGTTGCCATTTTTAGTTTACTATTAATTGTTTCGAGCGATTTCGTTTTGATAGAATGCATTGTCACTCATGACATATCAACTATAAATTTGAAGCTGCATACTAAACTTATTTCTTGGTAATTACACGTTACCCTTTTCTGGTTTTGGCCGAGCTCGAGTTATCTGCATTTGGTTTAAAAATTTGTACTTTACCCACTGGAGGTCTAATTGTTATTTTTTAGTTCATTGGTGAACGTGGGGCTTGGGTGTGTGCTGGTTTGGAGCTATGGGTTGCTTTACAGTGGAGAGGGAGAGGCTGTGTCTGGGCAACGGCGTCAGCTGTTGGGATTTTCTTTACCCTCAATGACTGGCTTTGGGTTGGAGGGAAGACGAAGTGGAAAGAAAAAAAAAGAAGGGGAAGTGGACTTTGGAGGGGAAGGAAAAACGAAAGACTCTGGTGGAGGAGGAAGACGAAACGGTAAGTGAGAAAAAAAAAATTGCATGCCACCGTGTCATGCCATGTCAAGCGGGAAGCAAAAACGGGAAATGTGAACGGTGGTCGTAGCATTACCCTTGCTTGATTACGTACGAAAGCTATATCCAGAATGATTTGTTTACTCTATTTTTCTAGGAACATTTGGGAAAAAATATGCCTTTTTCCATTTTCTTTTACATTTACATCTGCTATTTAGTTACACCAAATTAGCACACATATATGTTTCTGAAATTTTTAGTTACGGTTTTTTGGGTGTAGTGTGTGAGAAGTTAATGGAACATCAATTTTATTCTGCCAACATTGCGAAAGACTGATTAGTGTGTTCTTAAGTTCAACATCGGGGCTTGGCTTTGTGGTATGAGACTAATCAACTGGAAGAGCTTGCCAGGATGGCTTGGTAAGCAAGCAAGCAGGCGCCAACTCCCAGTTCTTTCTCTTCTCTTTTTTTTGGGCCCCCTGTGAACATAGGAATTGGATGGATGACTCACTCTCTCTTGAATCTTTGTGAGACCATTGTAAGTTTGTTTCTTTGGTTTGCATGCCATGAATATGCTCATCTTTTTTTTTTTTTTTACTTGTAAATAAAAAATGCTCATCTTTTATATCTTTATAACCATAAAGTGTTGTATATGCGCGTGTATTGTAATTAAGTTAACTGTGTTAATTAGGACGGTTTTGTTTCAGGGTTTGAGTGCTTCCTTAGGTGAAGTAACTGCTGTACATGGTAGTTTTTCAGTATGGGTCCATTGTCTTGTTTAATGCCCACGAAGATGACGTTGATGACTATTTGAAAGTTGTAGAAAAATAAGCATTGCGATTACTGCCCAAAACGAGAAAGGACGGTAAGGTCTAATGTTCAGAATTCTTTTATTTCAATATTAAGTTACTGGTTTCTCACTTACAAAAAAAGGTTACTAGGTTGTCTCTTATAAATTTCTATAAATCATTTTATGAGGAAACTGTTTTGGAAAAAGAATATCCTACAGTAGCCAGCAGGAGTTAGCATTTCAGTGTTTGTCCAGCATGCGAAAGTTGCTACTACTTTTAGTGACTGATACTGTAGAAAGTACGGTAGATGCCCTTATTTGCTTTAGATTCTTACCCTTGTATTTGTTCCTCTCGATTATGGACTCAGCTAAGGTTTTTTAGTATGGAGAAGGATAGGATGGTAACTGGCTTTTGGAGGATTTTGATTGGTGAACCTTAAAAAGTTCATTTTGACGTTACGGTAGGTTGTTCTGTTATCTCTTTTGGGGACAACCTACCAATCAAAAAAATATCTTTGTTGTATATTCACTATTTCCAGGTGTTGTTACTCTGTAACATTCCATAGCTGTACATTGTTTGTAAATAGCTATTTCAAATTTGTTTAATGATATCATAAGACCATTCTATGAAATCATATATAGGTATCTCATATTGATTTTAGAAATAATTGTGCCATCTTCATCTCGTACTTGACATCTTTGCCTTGGGTGTACTGCACCATCTGCTTTGTTTGTAAACAAGAAGCCTCTCATCTAATAATTACAATTTTTCCAAACTCCTACATAAAATACAATAAACAATTCAATTTTCTCAAATCTCAAAACAAAAATAATATTAAAAAATAATATTCTTACAATATTTTATTCAACTTTCAACTTTCATTTTATCTCATCTCATCTCAACTCACAATCCAAACCTCCCATCCTCATAGGCATCTTTACATTTTTTACAAGTTCAAATATCTAAGTAACAACATCATCTGGAATCTATAAACAGGTCTTCCCTCATCACTTAATTATCAGTTTTGGTGGAGATTTAATTTCAGCAGATGCATTAGACATTTTGATGAACTCTAGATCAAAAGATTGGATCAGATTCATCTTGTTTGGAGGACTCAGCATAATCCATACACAAGAGGAGAGAGTGTTTGGGCAAATTAGGGATAACAGTGTCAAATGCATTATGTTTGGATGATGTTGGATTCTGTAAGCCATTGCAAATGAGTGATCTCCTTGAAAACATCACAAGTATCCTTGTTTTTTTATAATTGCAGGATCCTCACACTCACTAAGGCTTTATTCCTCTCTCTTTATTTATTCCATTCTCTCTCACTAGACTATTGCTTAAAAAGCAAAACGAGTTTGTGCACTTGTCTGATTGTCCCGCAATTTGGGTGATAGAGTTTTGGAATGTTTTTGGTGGGGGCTTCCCTTTCACTCTGATTCCCCACTTAAGCTTTTATAATTTGTAATACAAAGTAGTTGTGAAGCATGCTGTGTGTTAAGAAAGTACATCTCGAAGATTTCTGGTGTAATAAAACAGATCTAAAGAGAGTTTATTCTTTCAGTACTAATAGTTAGATTTTCTGTTTTAAACCTCCAAGTCAAGGAGGAGCAAGATCAAGAAGCAGGTGTAGCACTGTAACACAGCCTGGAGGCATCTCAAGCTGCCGTCTCAGGTATCCAACAACATCATACTTATTACTGAAACTGTCCACTACTACCATCGGGAACTTTTGTACTTAATTGGGTGGGTGCATAAACTAAGGATGAATGTGATCCATGTGGAAATTATAATATATATGTGTCCACGAGATTATATCATATATATATATATATATATATATTATATAACTAGCTACTAGTGCCCAAAACAAAACTTATTAATTTATACGGGATAAGATATTATAATCTCGCCGAGATTCATTGCTTTGATAATAAGCCAGGCACAAAAGGACAATGAGGAGTATACGTAGGTACTGCATGCATGGCTTGTTAAAAATATTGAAAGCAATATTTTAAATTATTAGCACTTCAAATACAATTATAATTAATATAGCTCGTTACCATGATAAAAGGGTGAGTGTAGGATTGTCATTTTAAACACTGAAGGTTCCAAATGTTTTACACTTTGCATCCTAACATATCTAATTAATCGATGCATTACACCATTAAATTATCATGATATGATATCACCATTAATCAACCAAACTAGATCTCTATGATGTTGTGTTATTAATTTGGAGGTTTATGATATTTTAAGGTCACATAATTAATTTCGATACTAAAGCGACAAACAGTTCGTTGCGGCCTACTACGTAGTTTAGTGGTGAAAACTTGATTTTCTCTCCCAAAAAACGAAAACTCTCCCTACGTACCTCGTGCATGGTTGGGTCTATCCGATATAGTTAATTCCTACCGTACGTGCATTATGATGATCTATACTTACTAGTTCTCCTTAAAACTCCTGTTTTATTTATGTGTAGTGTAACTTAAGTGCCACTCTTTCCATTCATGCACACATGCATGCAGCTTCTTGAATCGTGCAGCACTGAAAACTGAAAGCGACAGACAATCAGACGACTCGTATGCAAGATCATGGAGGCTATGTACCATGGAAGAAGTGGCTGACCTCAAAATTATGCCACTTTGGTCTACTAAAATTTTATTAGGTACCGCAATAGGTATCTTTGGTAGCCTCAATACTCCAAGCCTTAACCATGAATCGACACCTTGGGTCCCATTTCAAAATCCCAGTTGCATCATTCCTTTTCTTCAACCAGCTATTAGGAACGGCCATCTCAATCTTCATCATTGACCATTTCCTCCTCCCCACGTGGCAAAATCTCACTCATCAATCTTTGATACCCGTCCAACGTATCGGAGTTGGCTATGAGGGGGATAAAATATACAGCTCATGGCTAAATTCAGCCCACCAAGTCAAACTAGAGGACAAAATAGAGAGGAGGGGAGTGAGAGACGAGAGGACCACGAGTCAAGAGTGTAAGAGAATGGTGTAAAAAAAAAGTGAAAAAATAGAGGCTTGTTCAGACACGCAAAGGGACCAATTACCTCTTGGCAGACAGGCACGCGCAATGGAGGCTAGGTCAAATAGAAGCAAAGGGTCAGAGGACTAATGAACTCTCTTCTTCTTCTTCAACCTCTAGAGGAAGACATCTTCTCCAGCAGGAAGAGTTCTAGTTTTCTTTATATAGTAAAAAATGAAAGGTCATGAGAGACTATAAACAAATAATTTATAGTGGATTTTTCCTATCCAAACACATGTGGACGTAGGCAACATGCTAAACCACGTAAATTTTTGTATCTCTTTTTCTTATTTTCTCTACACTTGTTTTTCATTTATTATACCGCCGTGAACGTACGCATTGATACCGTATAGCCATACCGGAATACTGTCGAGGGCTCAAAATAATACCAATTAAAGTTCAAGTCGACTAGTGAGTTGAGAATGACTATTTCTTTCTTTTTAGCCTGTTGTGCTATTTTTCTCACATCAATAGACGACATCATCAGTATCCTTTCCTTGGAAGAGTGTGCTCTAATTGAAACTAGACGACTCCATGTGATTCGAAGCCATCAACTCGGAGCCAACCTGGCCAGATTGTGCCCACGTCAGCCCTATGGCTTGCTCTGCCACTTGTCACGATAGGCGTTGGTGAGGGAGTCCCGGGTTTAGTTGCATTGTGTTATGAAGAATTTTCAGAATCTTTAAAAAGTACATCAACAACTATGGCATCCTTACTAAATGGAATTGGGTTTTTATCTAAGCACGGCGATTATGGATTTGATAGAAAGAACCACGGGATGGTAACCGGATATTAATATTAATGATGGGAGATTGGATTGTGTTTATTGGATATTGGTAGTGGGGACAGTCGTGAATTTTGGGTACTTTTTACTATGTGCCAAGTTGTTCAAGTACCAACATGACGAGGAACATGATCATGGGCCTTCTGGGCTAGTTCACTGAGGTCAAGGTTTTAATCGCATGCAGGTAATACTTGGATAATATACATGCATTGCAAAACCATGCATGCATGCATGCAAAAATCAAAGGTACGGTTGTTTTTCTCTCGATATTTAATTAAATGAGATATAGAGTATAGAATTAAGATTCAAATTCAGAATATTTACTCTAATATTATATGAAATTACAATTTATCACAAAAATTTATGAGAATAAATAGATTTTAGTATTTATTTTATATTTTAATAAGGCGGTTATACGACCACTTGTACTCACATTAACTCTGCTTCTTGCCCCTTGTTCATCTGAGGAAGGTAGGCATGTTAAATGACTGACCGACTTGATACAAATTCTATCGAATTCGGTTTCACAACATTTATTGCAACCTAGCAATCTTAGCCTTTGCTGGTAACTTGGCCAATGTGGGGGGAATCAATTGGCAGTCTGGGTGCCGCTTGTGGACGACACGATGAACAAAGTGTTGGATTTCGTAAGCCATTGTCAATGGGTGATCTCCTTGGAATTAAACAACACTAGTAATCTCCTTGTTTAATTTTCTACCATTTCATAACCCTTTAGCTAGAAGTTTTTTTATTCCATTCTCTCTCTTTTTACTCTATTGCTTAAAAAACAAAACGAGTACTACTTCGTTCACTTTGATGATCTGATTCTCCCGCAAATTGGGTGGTAGCCAGAGATTTGGAATATTTCTGGTGGGGGCTTCCCTTTCGCTCTGATTGTAGCTATAGGCACTCCTGATCAAAAGTTTGAGCATCATTAGCCGCACTACTCTCTACCTCCCAATTTTCCGTTCTCTGTAATGATAACAGCGCTTGTCACGTACATCTCCAAGATTTTTTATGTAATTGAACAGTTCTAAAGTACGCCCTATCCATTACAAGAAAAATGAATATTTGTGACTTTTTTTTTACAACAAAAATAACTATTCATAACAAAAACAAACTTATTTTAACTAGAAATAGTCATTTTATTAAAAATAATGGTCGCAAATAAACAATTTTCTTGTTATAATCGTGGCAATATATAGTTTATTTCTCGAGTATTTGTGGACATGCTACTTACGTACAAGAATATATATATATATATATATATATAGTATATGATATGCCCCTTTTCGTAGGACTAATTATATTCATTAAAAAAAAATTATATTATCAATACTTTTTGTTAGACAAGACGAAATGTGACAGACTTTCACATCAATAATGTGTATGGTGGATGATTATTTTAACCATGGTGAAGCTGAGGTAGCACTGGATCACATAACTTGGTGGCCATATCTCAAGATCATGAACGGTCTCAGGCATCCAACAACATCCTACTTATTACGGCGACTCCCGGTGACGAATCCGAAAGTCATACTGATACCATCCATCCACCACCATATATTTTCTGAGTCGAACCATTATTAATTCAGCTAGCTAGCCCACTATGTAACTCCACAACTTAATAATTATTTGAGTGGCCGCTCCTCATTGTGGACCTATTTATTATTATATTAGACTCGATACCCTTAGATCATTTGATTCCAAGAACTGTTTTTAATTGAGAATCCTCTTTCTTTAAAATGTATCTATTGCTAATATAATCACTACTCCAATATGGCAAATCATGGGAATTAAGGTGCGTGATTGTGAGAGCGCGCACTTTCTCGAATATTTTAATTTTTTTTATGAGCACCTTAATTTGTCTTGCATGTTTACACTTTCGTACATGTTTTCTTTTCATTTATTTTGATTACTTCAAGAAATGTTTTGATTTAAGTGATAGGGTTAATTGCATAATTTGTCTTTGAGGTTTTTACTTTGAGTTTTGTTATAAATTAATAACTGTTCACATCATACATCTCATACATGATATGAATTTTCTTTTCTTCTTCTTAGAGTGTAGAGTGTTTTTTATAAGATACTGTAGAATGTGGGGTGGGGATGACTGATGAGAAAATATATATATATAAACTTTGAAAACTGAAAACTCATATTGTGTGAGTGATGCATGTCCCTGAATTCCTATATATTTAGTACGAACATCTATGACCTCTACTGTGTGGCAACTTAACTAAAGCCTAGCAAGTTCAAACTGAGAGAATGGAAGCCTTGGAAGGGAAGCTCTCCCCCAGGACGACAATACCCAAAGAAGAAGATCGTCCACAAGCATATGAGGAATCCAAACGAGGAGGCTGGATTACCATCCCCTTCATTACAGGTCTCCGTCTCTCTCTCTCTCTCTGATCTCTCTGTTCCTCGAATCCTCTCTCTCTCTCTCTCTCTCTCTCTCTCGTTGTGCTGTAAGTTCAATTTATCCTGCTCATTCCCTTTTAAGTTGGTGTAAACATGCATGGAAACTTGCACTGTTTTGAACATGCAGGAAGCATGATGGGTCTTTCCATAGCAGCCGCTGGGTGGGCGTCGAATCTGATAGTTTTTTCAATAACAGAATTTAACGTGAAAAGCATAACCGCTACAAAAATATCCAACGTCGCTCTCGGTTGCAGCAATCTCTTTCCCCTCGCCAGTGCCATCATTGCCGACTCTTTCTTCGGCTCTTTCCCTGTTGTTTGCTTCTTCGCCTTCGTTTCCTTACTGGTAATTAATGTTAATTTTATTTTTTAAACTTTCTATATGTTCGGTGTAATGAATTACTGGGAATGGAAGAAAACTTATAATTAAAAGCCTATCTTAGGTGAAATTTAACGCAATTCCTTTTCATCATTTTCTTTCAATTCTTGAGATTACAGGGAATGATCATGTTCACCCTAATGGCAACAATACACACCTTGAGGCCAGCACCATGTGCAATTGGTTCATACACGTGTGAAACCCCATCAAATCTTCAATATGCAGTCCTCTACATGACCTTAACGCTTGCTTCACTGGGACTTGGAGGCACGCGCTTCACAATTTCGACCATGGGAGCCCAGCAATTAGACAAGAACAAAGATCAAGCAACATTCTTTGGCTGGTATTATCTTACTTTGTACGTTGCTAACATAATCAGCTTCACTGCAATTATCTATATCCAAGACAGCGTGAGCTGGGGATTAGGGTTTGCATTATGCGCCCTTGCAAATGCCATTGGCTTGGCCTCACTTGTCCTGGGAAAGAGACTGTATCGCCAAGTTAAGCCAAAAGGAAGCCCTTTCATGAGCATAGCTCGTGTCCTGGTTGCAGCCATTAGGAAAAGGAAAGCATCGGGAACTTTTGGAAGCCAGGATTATTATTATTCGGGAGCCACCCAGATATTAAAAATGGAAGACAGTTCATCAACTAAAAGGTTCAGGTATGATCATTTTTTTAAATGACAACTGTTACAATACAAAGAGATTAATACATAAAATAAGCTCATAAATTGATATTATTTCATAAAATTTATTAGATCTATTTTATAATAAAAATAATTTTATAATTTGACGTATCACATCAAACTACATCAGTTTATAGATTTACTTTTATATAATGACTTTGTGATTAAAAACTTTTCTTTTTAAATATTTCAATGGTTTTTAAAGATTTGTACCCATTCGTTTGTACTAATCGTGAATTGAGTACTGCGTACGTATATATAAAACTAAAACTTATAAGGATGAATGTGATGCATGTGACAATTAATGTAATATTTGTCCACGAGATAACCTTATAATATGTATCTATATATATATATATATATATATATATATTATATAGCAGTAGGTTACAAGTCACTAACCAATATTGCTTCGATAATGCATGTCAAGATCATTTGGATCAATTAGCAATATCTTAATTTCTCACTAAAATAACTAATGATCGAATCCCCCTCTCCAAAAAATATATATTCCTTCGATAATAAGCCACGCAAAAATTAGTATGTACATAAATTAAAAGATAAAATATATTTACAATCGTGAATTGTATTACTTTCGAGTAATCGTTTTGAAAAAAATTAATAAAACATGAGACCCATATGAAAAAAATTAATTTTTTAAGAAAGAACTTCACTCTTATTCAAAGTAATTACGTGACGGTTACGCACTTCACGGTTATATATACAATTATTGAAATTAAAAAATGCGTAAAACAAGGCATATTTTTATATTATTATTAGCATTTAAAATATAATTATATATAGAGTTGGTTAACCCTATCAATTTCTTATGATTTCTCTCTCTTTTACGAGTAGCTGTTTAACTTAAATGCGCAGATTCTTAAATCGTGCAGCATTGAAAACCGAAAGCGACAAACAATCAGACGGCTCGTATGCAAGATCATGGAGTCTATGCACTATGGAAGAAGTGGAAGACCTCAAAAGCGTACTCAAAATTATGCCACTTTGGTCTGCTGGCCTTTCTTCATGTACCGCAATAGGTATCTTTAGTAGCCTCACAATACTCCAAGCCCTGACCATGGATCGACACCTTGGGTCCCATTTCAAAATCCCAGCTGCATCATTCCTCGTCTTCAACCTGTTAGGAACAACCATCTCAATCTTCCTCATTGACCATTTCCTCCTCCCCACGTGGCAAATTCTCACCCGTCGATCTATGACACCCCTCCAACGTATTGGAATTGGCCACGTCATCAGTATCCTTGCCTTTGTAGGGTCTGCCCTGATTGAAACTAGGCGGCTAAATGTGATCCGAGCCCATAAACTCAGAGGCCAACCCGGCATGATTGTGCCCATGTCGGCCCTATGGCTTGCGCTGCCACTCGTCCTCATAGGCGTTGGAGAGGGATTTTATGTCCCAGGATCAGTATTGTATTATCAAGAATTTCCAGAATCTTTGAAAAGTACATCCACGGCTATAGTATCTTTAGTAATTGGAATTGGGCTTTATCTAAGCACGGCGATTATGGATCTGATAGATAGAACCACTGAATGGTTACCGGATAATATTAATGATGGGAGATTGGATTATGTGTATTGGGTATTGGTGGCGATGGCGGTGGTGAATTTTGGCTACTTTTTAATATGTGCCAAGTTGTTCAAGTACCAACGTGAGGAGGACCATGATCATGGGCCTTCTGGGCTGGCCCACTCATGACAGGTTTTTAATTGTACATGGATGCATGCCAAAACAGAAATATTCAAGTCATTATGATTATATAAAAGTAATTTTATAAACTGATATGACTTAATATAATTTATCAGATTATAAAATTATTTTTATTGTAAAGTATATATCTGACGGATCATATAAAACCACGTCAATTTATAGAATTATTTTTATATAATTATTTTGTGACTTAACACTACTCATGCAAAAATCAAAGGGTCTTCTCCTCTCACTATTGTGTGATGCTTTGAAAATGCTTACTTCTTTTTTCTGATTCTATGTACTATGAAGGTTTCATTATTAAGGAGAAGATGAAGGAAAAAAATTTCAGTAATGTATAAAATACTCAATTCTTAGACACCTACGACCCAACATTTCTAGTTTATATAAACAGAATATTATTTGGTTTTCGTCGCTCAATCTCGATAGTAATCAGTTATATGTTGGAAATTTTCAAATAATCAACCAATACGTGTCATTGATTAGCTTGGTAGTGGGTGTGCAAGATCCAACACCTCACGATTCAAGACAAATATTAATTTTATATAAAGAATTAAAAAAAATAAAAAATAAAGACCATAGAGGTGTGGCTCCACTCATTTTTTTTATAATAGGGTAATGTTTCATGTATAGATAGATTATATAAAAATAAACTCATAAATTCACGTAATTTTATGCAATCTGTTAAATTTACTTTATAATAAAAATAAATTTATAAGCTTACATAACACATTAAGTCACCTCACTTTGTAAATTTATTCTTATATAATCTCTTTATGATTTGAGTATTTATTTTTATAATTAAAATGAAATTCTACTCATCAATCATACACCACACACCTATTGAAGGGAAAAAAAGAAAAATATAAAAATAAAGACCCAAGTCAGTTACTGTAAATGTTAAAATTTGAATCTTATAAATTAAACTATATTATGTAAATTGTAGATGGTATAAAGTTATTCAAATAAGGATTATACCCACAGAGAAAAGCCACCGATGGTGGCTACTGATTGTTTTGTTTTGTTTTTTTTACTTCATGATTAAATAAATATTTTTTTAATGATGTTGTGATTTTTATCCCAACTATTATATTTATAATACTGAGGAAAATCCAAATACTCTACAAGATGCTTTAACATCATCTGATTCTGTGTTTTGGAAAGAGGTTATGAATGATGAGATGAATTCACTAATTTCTAATAAAACTTAGAAATTAGTGAAGTTACCAATGAGTTGCAAAACTATAGGGTGTAAATGGGTCTTTAGAAAAAAATTTAGACCAGATGGAACTGTTGAAAAATTCAAGGCTAGGCTTGTTGCAAAAGGTTTTAAACAAAAAACTAACCTTGAATTTTTCAACACATTTTCTCGAATTACAATAATAACATCCATTAGATTATTGATTATCGTTGCAGCAATTTATAATTTAAAAATACATCAAATGAATGTTAAAATACTTTTTTGAATAGAGATCTAGATGAATAAATTTATATGGATCAAGTCGAACGCTTTTTAGAGCCTAGCCAATAAAGTAAAGTGTGTAAGTTATCAAAATCTCTATATAGCTTAAAACAAGCCCCTAAACATTGGCATGAAAAATTTGACTCTTGCATGATCGAGAATGGTTATGAGTCAAACGAGAGTGATAAACGTATTTATTATAAATCTCGGGATAGTTTTCATGTTATTATTAGCATATATGTAGATGATTTATTAATTATTTGTTCTAATTTGTATGTTATAGATGAAACACAAAATATACTTAGTAATCATATTGATATGAAATATCTTGATGAGGCTAATTTTATTTTGAGTATGAAAATCACCAAAATATGTAATGGTATTTTTCTTGATCAATCGTATTACATAGAAAATTAATAAAGAAATAAAATTATTTTGGATGCAAGTATGTTGTTACTCATTTTAATCCTAGTGTTAATTTATTTTCTATTGAAAATGATGATGATGTGATTAATCAAAATGAATATGCTGGTATGATAGGTAGTTTTCGTTATACGACTGATTGTACTAGACCTGACATTACTTATGGAGTATGAGTACTTAGTAGATTTACTATCAAGCCAGAAAGAGATCATTGGTATGCAATAGAATTTAATCGAATAATTAATATTTATCCGGTATAAAATATTATGGCTTGTTTTATAAAAAATATCATGTTGTACTCGAAGGCTTTTGTGATATCGATTGGAATACCTTGTCAGAATCACTACTGGTTATATTTTTACCTTGTGTGGTAGTGTTGTATGTTGAAAGTCTAAAACATAAATTATTATTGTTAACTCAACTATGGAAGCCGAGCTTATGCCTTTGACTTTAACGAGTGAGGAAGTAAACTGGTTGAGAGGTCTACTACATGAGAAAATACAGTACTGTGAGATATTATTTGAATAGTGGTGTCATTAACGTGGATTATGTTAAATCATGTGATAATCTAGCAGATCCACTGACTAAGGCCTTGACAAGAGAAAAAGTCTATAATACATCAAGAAGAATGAGATTAAAGTCCATACAGTCATTAACCACATATGAGGATACCCAACTCAGATATCAGAAATCTTGATAATTGGGTTCAATGGGGAGAACAAATCATTTGGTGGTAGTAAGAAATGCACAAATTACTTTAATTGATAATTTTTCTATTCCTATGGTGTAAGTGCAATCATCATATAATGATTGAGAGGATGAGTTGTTTTAAATACTCTTAATGAAAATCTGTAACTCTTATGAGTAGGGTATTAAAATTACAGGAGCGCATTTGACAAATTTTACCTATGTGAGTGTGGGAGTGGGGCTGCTCTTTATGAGAATTTGACTTGTTATCAAATACACTCACGAAACTAGGAATAACACAAGGCCATAATATGTTAGCTAATAAAGCTCATGTCATCACCTAGATTATATATGTAAGCAGTGATTTTCTATTTTCCTTTAGAAATTATAGTTAAAGTCTGAGACTACTGAATAATTAGAAGTACCGAATAATCTGATAAAAATATTTAAGATTGTTTTCAACGTATAAGTAAAAACTCAGCTAGCCGTTTGTATCTTTTTAGCCTCGTTTGTTTTGGAAAAATATCTCATCTCATTTAATCATTACAACTTTCCTAATTTTCAATACAAAGTAAAATAAACAATTCAATTTTTTCAAATCTAAAAATAACAAAAATATTATAAAATATTTTATAAAAATATTTTATTCAACTTTTTAATTTTAATTTCATCTCATCTTATCTCATCTTTAAAAATAAATGAGGCCTAATTTCTAGAATCTAGGAGCAAGATATGGCATGCATTAACGGCACATGATCTGATGGTAAGATCCGTAAAAACCAACGTATAGTTTTTAAAGAAAAAAAAAAAGGCTTTAAGGCTTCGTTTGGAATTACAATTCCTTTCAACTCATCTCAACTCATTATTACAACTTTTTCAAATTCCAACACAAAATATAATAAATAATTCAATTTTTTCAAATTTCAAAATAATAATAAATAATATTATAATAATATTTTATTATCTCAACTCAACTCACTTCAACATCCAAACGCAACCTAAGAAGTGGTAGTGGGGTGTACGAAAAATAAAACAAAAAAAAAAAGTTGAAGTCATTTTTTCATCATTATATATGTATAGTGAGAAAAAAAAAAAAGATAGTGCTTTGAAATTATTGAGAATTTTCGAGATAAATGAGAGGTGCAATTTTTAGAGGAGCTTTAGGCTCAATAATTTGTGTAGAGTTGATTCGACCTATACGATGGTTTGTTGGGTTGTGTTTTCTGAAGGAGACAAGTCAAAATGAGATCTATTGCACCGGATCAATCGAAACTACATACCGCAAAGGGCTTAAGGCTCAGTTTAGATTGAGAAACACTCTCAACATATCTCATATCATCTTACCATTACAATTTTCACAAATTCTTACATAAAATACAATAAACAATTCAATTTTTTTAAATTTTAAAAATAATAATAATATTGAAAAATAATATTCTAATAATATTTTATTCAACTTTTAACTTTTATCTCAACTCAACTCATTATCCAAACCTAATTTAAATTTTCTTAAAGAGAGTGAGATTTTCTTGCCTCAATCCAAGCTGAATTTGTTTGAAATTTTTATTTCATTGTAATTTTTTATTTTGGTACTGTGTATTTCCTAACACTTTCCTTGCACAAAAACGAGAGGAAAAAAAGGGACTGAGTTTCTTAAATTTCTTCTCTTTCTCCAAGTCTCTTGTGTATATTCCAAGTCTACTATCCTAGAATATTAATATTTTCATGTAATTTTTAATTTAGAAAAAAAAATTAATTGCCAAAATAATTTAGAAAAAAAATTATTAAATTAATAATATTTTATTATTATTTTGACTAATAGATAGATAATCCAATATGAGAATAGATTTTGAACGACATAGCCAAATGTAAAATTATGTGATATTATTCAAATTATGACTTTACATTTGCATAATCCATTCACAATACTCTTAAGGGAGGTTTGGATAGTAAATTAAGATTAGATAAAATGGAAGTTGAATAAAATATTATTTTTTAATATTATTTTTATTTTAAGATTTGAAAAAGTTGAATTATTTATTGTATTTTGTGCGTGAATTTAAAAAATTTATAATAATTAGATGAGATGAGATGAATTGAGAGGCTCTCATAATTCAAACAACCCCTAAATTGTATTTTGTAACTTTATATTTTAAACATCATGATCCAACACTCCTCATTATTCAGAGCACTAGGCAGTGCCTAGTCAAATTTTGACTAATTTTTACTAAAGTGAATTGGAATAGTTAAAACTTTAAGGCTCAACTTTTGAACCACAGTAAAGTCATTCATTTCTTTAAATTTAGTCAGTTATTGTTCATCTCTAAAATAATATTTTATTCTAAATTGATTTTGTTAGCTTCACAAAATTATAAATGTGGATGTTGGATAGAAGAAAAGTTGGCAAAAATTATATATGTGATTTTTGGGTGTGAGAAGAGTTTGTAAAATGTATTTATTAGATAATTAGGTTGAGGAAAAAAATGGTTGAGAAACAATAATTTTAATTAAAAATTTAATTATTAATTAACATATGAAGTATATTTGTAAAATATTAAAAACAAATTTAAAAATTATTATTAAAATACCTAATATGATATTATTATTTTGATTTTATGATGAATAGTCTAATGTGAATTAGTTTTTTCAATAACTTTGATTTTAACTAAAACGTTAACTTTTAGTTAAATTTTAGACTTGAAGATGGCTAGATTATTATCAATGCTCTCATATAACTATATTGTACTCTTTCTATATGACAACTCTCATATCGTTTGTTTTTACAACTATTTTTATCTTATTTTATATCATCTTATCATTTTAATTTTTTTAAATTTAAAAATAAAATCAAAATTTTTAAATAAAAAAATTAATATTAAAAAATATATATCATAATAATATTTTATTTAATAATTTTTAGCTCAAATCATCTATTCTCGTTTTCAAAATACAAACGAGGCCCGAGCAGTTCAGTGCGACTGGGTCCGCACTCCGCAGAGCAATGTCTAGTTCGAGGTTTATCTTCAGAAACGGTACGGTGCTCCACACCTCCGACGCCACCGCTCCAATCACAACCTTCCTCGAGTCTCATCCAGGTACTCCTACCCATTCCCACCGCTCACGCGATTTCGTTTGCTTACGGAAAAGGCACTTTTCTTTTCAGGCGCTTATACGACCACTCGTACTCACAACACTGCTTCGTGCCTCTTGTTCTGGGAAAGGCACGTTAATCGACTTGCCGAATCGATCCGAATTCTATCGAATTCGGCTCCGAAACTTTTATTCCAACCGAACAACCCTCGACTTTCTTTGCCAGTGACTTCGCCGATGTGGGAATCGGCTGTTCGGGCGCTTGTGGACGGCTCGATGAACAAAGCGTTGCCCATTGCAATGAATGAGAGGAGCGGTGGGGAGGAACTGTCCGTTACGGTGCTTGTTTGTGGGAGCTCGGGTAGATTTAATGGATTCGAGTATGTGGATGAAGAATTGATGCACGAAGCTCTTGATGTGTATGTTTCTGTTGGGTGTTATGTGCCTCGTGCCTTCGGTGTTCGAGGAAATGGCGCACGCCTGGCCGTGGTTGGTCAGGGGAGGGATGTCGCGAATGCTAAGTATTCAGATTGGGTGAGGTCGGTATTGTGTTTCCAATCTCTCTCTTTGGCTGCCGAAAAAATTGAGATAAAAGGAAAAAAAGTGAAAGTTATTCTTACTCTGGTGCTTATTTGAGAACAGTCATTTGGAGAATTGGTTTGCTGTACAGACTTAGGAAGCCCCTGGAGAAGTTGAGGCCTCCTTCAGTGACCGAGCTCCTGTTGTCGAATGATGGTGATCAGATACTGGAAGGTTGCGTGACAAACTTTTTTGTTGTCTGTCGCAAGGTGAGCGGCTAAGGAGAAATATTCATCCATTGTTGGATTAGCTCATTTTTGCTCGGGTTAGATTTTATTAGGAAATTATTCACCAAGTAGCATTTTTGTTCTACTTCTCGCCGTCGATGGTCTACATGTGAACATTTTACTGCCATTAAACTTGAATAGACTTAAGTCGAACGTGAATCTTATTATGAGATTGTTGTGTGGTTGGAGAAGTTCGTTTTTTCTTTGGGCTCGCCATTGTTCCATACTGAGACCACATGGGTGTACAGGTCCTAAGGGACCACACGCATGTACATTCCCCCTCTATTTCGTGTTTGTTTAAAAACTGGAATATTCTATTTCTATGTGGAGGTCTTTCCAGGATAACGATGAAGCCAAGGGGACTTGCTTGCATGATCAAAATAATACACGTGCTTTCGAAGTACAGACAGCTCCTATACAGGATGGTGTCCTTCCAGGAATTATTCGCCAAATAGTGATGGAGTAAGTATTTTTTCAATTGCAAACTTTTGAATTTCAATTTTATTTAATTATTTGCATTTTTCTGACTACATGTGGAGATGTTTACACTATCGCCACAAAGTTTGTTCATTTCTCATTCAGAGTTTATATCCACGAAAATTTGCCCACGGTCAATATTTCCATCTCTTTAACAGGAGAAGTTCTTTGAAGCTTTCTTTAATGTCCATAGATCATGTTGAGGGCTGGAAGTTGTCCTTTCAACGGTGAATTTAATAATTAGTTGCTCTAACCTCTGAGGTGTTCTATCACGCTCATTCAGATAGAACTATAACCACGAAGATGCAACTAATTTGCCTAATAATGGAATTATTTATCGTTCAGTGAGCATATTAGCTATTATTTTGCAATAAAAGACAGGGCACTTGGTCCATACTAGCCTAGGCATTATCTCGGTATTCAACTTGTCCATGTTCACTTTCTGTTATGAATCACCTAACATTCACATGTTACTAAATAAAAAAAGAATGAGCGCATATCATGCTTGTAGGATTCAATATGTTTAGATTTGTTATTCTACAATTTTGACAGAGTATGCTTGAGCAAGGGAATCTCATTCCGGGAAGTTACCCCTTCATGGTCAAAACATGAAATTTGGGAGGAGGCGTTCGTCACAAGTAAATCTTTGTTCTTTCTATAACTTTTGGGGGGGGGGGGGGGGGTTATGGCAATCACCTGCTTGAATTAGCACATAGCATAATCTCTTTGTTTCTAGCACCAGTAAATTTCAGGCCTTGGGTACTTATTTTAGCATTAGAACTGGTTCCAATCTCACAGGAAATCCGAATGCTCGACTCTTTTTTTTTTTTTTTTTATAAGTAATCCAAATGCTTGATTCTTTCCAAGAATGAGGATCTTGACAATTTGGTCCATTACAAATTTCAGGATTAACTTTGACCAGAAAACTTATTTTTGTTGAGGGATTTTATGTAGTTGCAGTTATTTTTTCTTATAATTATGTAATTGCAGTTGTTTTACCGTACAGATGTACCATTGATAGACAGTTGTATTGCAGGTAGCTTGAGACTTTTGGAACATGTGGAGACAATTCAAGTTCCAAGTTCATGGAAGTCACTTAATTCAAAAACTTGGGAGGAGATATCGTGGGAACAGAAGCAGTTTGAGGTGCGCGAGGCCTTGAGAGTTTTAAAATAGATTTATGGCTTTGAGCTGCTGTGAGTTAATGACTTTTCACGAGTATGTTATTTTGAATTAAAAGCAGGAGGGTCCTGGGATGATCACAAGAGTAATCCAGGTGAGTGTATACGTTCTTTTATTACTTGCACCATCCATAAAAATATAAAAATCATCGTCATTTTAACATATCATCCTTTGATATGACATTAAATGATTGGTAGGTAAGTAAAACATAAATAGTTTTCCAATCATTTATTGCGGATGATGAATAAAGTGATAATGGGTAACATTACTCAAAAATGTATTCGTGTGCAACAATATATCATATACATCATGTATGATACATGGACACGAGTAGATAGAAAGATCAGAAACCTGTGGGGAGTGAAACTATGCAATGTCATCAAGCCCAATATGCCTGTGTTATCAGCTTCTTAAATTTATGAAACATTGAGAGGCAGGATGAAAATGACAATTATTTCTTCTTCTTCTTCATGTTGAGGAACAGAAAGGGATCATGGAGAAAGCAAATCTGGAAGGGTTCCCAATAGGTGATGCTGTGTGAAATGTGGAGCCATTTTGTTTACAATGTCGTCTTCTCAAGCGCAAACTGTGTCATCTTTCTGAAGGAACCAATGACTTGATTGCCTTTTTAGTATATAAATCTCAAGTCTACCTACCAAAAAAATAAATAAATTTCAGGTCTGTAAAAGGTCTAGAGCTCGTTTCAGCTCCACCAGCCTCCGAACAAAGGTCCCATGCTTTTTTGTCCATGCTGGCCGGAACTAGCTGTGGAGAGATCAGAGATTTTTGAATCTGCCAATTATTTGGTTACGGTTCAGATGGGATGAGACAGATGTTTTATTAAAAATTAAATAAAATATTATTATAAAATAATTTTTTAATATAATTTTTATTTTATAATTTAAAAAAATTGAATTGTTTATTATATTTTTTATAAGAATTTATACTAATTATGTAATTTAGATTAGATGAGATGAGATAGATGTTTTTGTTGAAAATTAAATAAAATATTATTATAATATTATTTTTTAATATTATTTTTATGTTATAATTTAAAAAATTAAATTATTTATTATATTTTATATAAAAATTTTAAAAATTTATAATAATTGTATAAGATGTGATGGATTAATTTGGTAAAGCAGCCAGTTTTCCGTGGTTAACATGGCCCAAATCTAGATGGAGGCAAACTTGAATTTTTTATTTTTATTTTATTATTTTTTAATCTGAGTGATAACATATGGCAAAATCTTTTCTGATTAGAAATGTATCGCACGCGGTGGAGGAAAGAAGAAAAAGAAAAAAAACTGCACGTAGCTCTAGAAAAATGATAGGCTTCTGGATGAAGCTAGCGTAGCCGTAACTGTAAGAGAGGTCTCAATGTACGTAGCATTTACAGTCCTATTAATAATTTTACCGGGGGCGCAGCCAATTCCAGCAAGATGGTCAGAGTACCATTATTTTGCTTCTGTACGAATATACACCACCATGTTTTCTTAGTTGAGATTTAAACAGAATTGAAATTTAAATAAAATATTATTTTTATTTTAAAATATAAAAAATTTTAAGTTATATTTTATTTAAAAATTAAAAAAATTATAATAATTTGAATAAATAATTTGAATTTTTATTTAAAATCCAATAACGTCACAATTGCACGCACAGATGTTAAAGTTTGAACAAATAACTTTTTATATTACTGCAAGAATAATGATAATCTCTTACTATTTTTTTTAATTTTTGATTTTTTTTATTTAATGGTTAAAAAAATGAATATTAGTGAAATTATATATTTTTAAAATTTTTTCTTAATAATTAAAGATATTAAAGAGTTATAAGTCTATTATTACTCGGATTAGAATATTCATTAAAGAATTAAAATCCATAATTTGAAATTATAATTTTTCTTTAAAAAAATAAGAAAGAATTTAAGGGTGATAAAAGCTGATGGTGAAGAATTACATTTACAAAAGAATTTTATAAAAATAAATTTATAAATTAATATAATTTCATTCGACATATTAGATTTATTTTATAATAAAAATATTTTTATAATTTGATGCACGACATCAAAATTATATTAATTTATAAATTTATTTTTATAAAATATTTTTAAGACTAAAATATTTTTTAAAACAACATATTTCTCTTAAATGAAAGTAGGAGATAAATGCTAAATATAATATTAGTGAAATTTCTTAGAATTTCACACACCCTTGGTTCTATTGTCAGTTTTCGAGTCGAGTTTGAAAATTGCATTTAAAATTAAAATTCATTTAAATCTTGGTAAGATCAGAAGAAAGAGTGCAGTGAGAAAATAGAGAAGCACGTGTCTCCCCATTTTTATGCAAAGTAGATAGAAGTAGACTGATCGGGGGGAGAAGTAGACATAGTAGGCCCTATAAATAAGGAAACGAAAATGTAAATGGGAAACTGCAACCAACGGTGGTGATAAGCTCAAGGCCAAAAGGCTCGCGCTCTCTGATCCAACTCTCTTCCTCTCTTTCCTCACTCTCTTTCTCTCTCTCATTCTTCTCCAGCGTCCGATCACTCTCTCCATCAAAAAACAATTCCACCAATCCTCTCTCTCTCTGTCGCTCCCCAACGCGCGCCAAATACAAAACTAACAAAACCGCGACGTCTCTGCCTCCTTCTCTTCATCTCTCCACAGGTAACTCTGCCTCTCGAAATTGTTTTCCATGGCGGACCTAGGGTTCCAATTTCCGCCATTCTTTTTCTCCTTTCTCAGTACACATATAGATTCCATATGTGCGCGTAATACTGTCTTCATTGGATTGGTTGGTAAGTGTATGTGTGTGTGACCGTGTGAATGCAGTGATCTAGGGTTTTTGGGGGCGGATATGGCGGAGGCTCCGGCGAGTCCAGCGGGTGGGAGCCACGAGAGCGGCGGCGATCAGAGCCCGCGCTCGGCGGGGGTGCGCGAGCAGGACCGATATTTGCCGATCGCCAACATCAGCAGGATCATGAAGAAGGCGTTGCCGGCCAACGGCAAGATCGCCAAGGATGCCAAGGACACCATGCAGGAATGCGTCTCCGAATTCATCAGCTTCATCACCAGCGAGTCCGTCCTCTACCAATTTTGCTTATACGGTCTTGTTTTAGTATGAGTTTCTGAAATTGATTGTCATTCGTGTTTGTGTATAGTAAGGGTTTGTTTTATGACTTGTGATTGTTGTTTTTAGAAAGTGAGGTTTTGTTTTATGAAACATGACTGTTGATTTTGGGAGGTTGGATTTTGTTATTGCGGAACACGATACGTATATTGTGGGGAAGTTGGGTTTTAGACTTGCGAAATGGAATTAATGTTTTGTTGTTTGTTGTTTAGGGCGAGCGATAAGTGCCAGAAGGAGAAGAGGAAGACCATTAATGGCGATGATTTGTTGTGGGCAATGGCGACGTTGGGGTTTGAAGACTATATCGAGCCACTTAAGGTGTACCTAGCTAGGTACAGAGAGGTAATTAGCTTTTCACATTTTATTAATTATTTTTTCTTTAGTCTATGTAATGCCCGGAAATTTTCAAGCCATATATGGGTCAATAATCCAAAAAGACTAGTCAATATACAATCAGAGCTCGATTGGAATTATTATAAAGAGCAAGAACTTATCCATTTCTAACAATATGAAATCACACACACCACTTACACTTACACTCAGTATGGGGTATCGCAATCACCCTACCTTATATTCTCAATGTCCTCTCGTTGGATCATTTCATCATATGTGATATGGCTTAAGTTTCACATTTCTGGTTGGGATGGGCTATGATAGCATTTATAATGTTCTAAGAGAAGGCTCAAGTCACATCTGGATCCATACTCCAAAATAACTAGCCAATGATACATTTAAAGCTCCATTGGAATCATTATAAAAAACAACAACTTCTTCCTCCCACGTAATGCGGGGATCTCATTCACCATACTCATTACTCAGTGTCAAGTATCACAGTCTATGCTTTATAAATTTTATTTAAAGTTGATTTGAAAATGTTTACTTGTTTGGTAAGGAAATGCTGGTAGGATAAACTTTTAATGATAGGTTTGACACTCATTTCATTTATAGACAGTCGGGCACACAAATCATTGGAGATGCTTTATTTCCATTGGGCTCATTGGCCTGGGGGCATTATCCGTTTTCCTGCTGATTAAAAATCTAAAGCCTAAAATTTTGTTTTCTGTTGTTTCCATACATTTTTCTATGCATCGACTGGAGAATTAGTATAGTATATATTTTATATTATTTTTTTATGTAGGACGCATTCCCTGTTCATTTTCTCTAACAGTTTGTCTCTCTTTTTTGTCTGATTGATTTCGTTGGGATGATCCTACTGTGACAGTTGGAGGTAAGCAAACCCACTCTCTTCCCCTAATATAAATTCACTTAGTTTAGCTAACTTTGAGTATCTGCTAACTTTGAGTATCTAGAGACTGTTTGGTTCCTGTTATTCTAAGCAGTCTTATGTTTTAAATCCTCAAAAGAAATAAAAAGACAACGGTAAAAAATGGTGGCACCAAAGGGTTTTCAGAGAGTTATATTTGAATAACCTGCTTGTACAGAACATTAGCATGATGTTTTCTTTTTTTATCATTTTTGGAAAAGTAAAACAAGTGAAGACATCATATTTGTAAGTTTTGTTTATCACATGATAAAAAGAGAGTATTTTTTTAATCAATTGTTTTCTCGAACTCACGACCAAACAGGTCTATAGTTTTTTCCTCAGTATCTTTCCAGTAATATTAGGAATTACATTGTTGGTATGAGTTCGATTAGGGTGATTCCAAAGGATCTGCTAGGAGTGGAGATGCATCTGGTAAAAGGGATGCGGTTGGTGCTCTGGCCCCTCAAAACCCACAGGTGCAGACTTGTAGTTAAGGATGAGATTTTGAATAGTTCATTGCCTTATGCGATCTTGTAAATTAAGTTTTTAAATATTATCTTACCTTGTTCTGTTTCTGCATTGTTGGTGATAAAAAAATGTCAGTTTGCTCATCAGGGGTCATTGAACTACATGAACTCCCAAGTAACTCTCTCTCTCTCTCTCTCTCTCTCTCTGTGTGTGTGTGTGTGTAGATATGTGCCCCCTCCCAACTTACATATGTGAGATTTCTTTGGAAAATGGGAGGATAATATTTCTGGATTACGCGTTGGAACTATAGGATTTATTATATGTCCTGGAATGTATGATTGCATATTTTCTGCTCATATTCTGTTTCTTTAAAGACAAATAATCTCAGTTTCATATCAAACTTTCTTTTCTTTTCTTTTCCATATTCATGGTTGTGATTTGTGAATTTGCTAAGCATGATCAGAGAAGATGCAATAGTTTACATTCCAATGTGGTCATTTACATCTAGAAAGAACATGATTTTTTTAGGACTCTGTTTGCCAAAAACTTGAATTTTCATTTTTGTTCGTTTTGATATAATTTATTAATGAATGATGTATATAGAGGGTTCATTTATTTTGTGTTCTTCATTACATCCTGCTGATTGTTTGTGGGCATTTAGTTTATCCATAAATAGATTTCCTAGTCCTTCTCATCTTCTTTATCTGGCAAATTTACTATGATTCACAATTGGTAATTGATAGCTTGCATGTTTGTCTTCTATTCAGTTTGCTGATGCTGAAGGTTAGGACCATATCCAGATCTTCCCTGCCAGACTCCTGCCAAGGCAGGAGTAATATTGGGTAATGGACCCTCCTGTGTACTTTGGGCTAAACCTTTTGCGCTCTCCATTAGAATCTTTATTACTTATCAAAATATTGGGTTATGGACACTTGATTTCGAATTAGGAATTATTAGTTATTTATCTTGGATTCTACCGTTCAAAAACAAAATATCTTGGATTCTTTGTCTTTGAGCATTATCCATTTTTCATTGAATAGTTTAGAAGACCATTGGTGGCTTTATACTTATAAAAAAAAAAAAAAAAAGAACAAGAAAAAAGAAAAAGACCATTGGTGGCTTTAGTTGAATGGCAGATAATGATGTGACTAACAGCCACATTTGTAACTTATTTACTCAGATTACTCATTACATAGTTTTACACACACATGAATATGGCTAAATAAGTTATTTCTAAACTCTTAATGTAATATGTTTTGGATGTGTTTGGATTGCAAAAATCAAGCCTATATGTGATTGTTTGTTAATTGAAATAACAGACTGTTGTGCCATATTTGACTTGTCAACCAAGATTGGTTATTGGATTGAGATTCTTCAACGATTTTTTAGTTGTTTCAAGAAGATAGGAAAATCGGCTGGTAGAGCTTTTTGATGATTGTTGCTGTAAATCTGAAGGCAGCTTGAGAATGCTGTTATGTTTAGAGAACGTGGTTTTTTCGGAGCATAGTCTCGTATTATCCACTTTTATAGACTAGTTTTTATGGTACTTGTGTAATCTGAGCTGATCTGGCAGAGACTTGAACATGTCTTTTTTGTGCGATAATGGTAGATGTAAGCATATAAGCTCGAGTATATCTCAATGGCATCATTTTTATAGACTTCATATCTCAGAGAAATGAAAATTTTCCATTTTTATGTAAGGCTTTGTTTAGAAACAGTGAATTTCTGCAATGACATCATTTCCTCTTTTTTTTTTTTGCTGAGTTTGAGGGGGTATGGGGGTTAGTTTTAAGTTGGATTGCAATAATCCAAGTTTTCTGGGATCTTGCAGGTACATGGACGACATATGGGTGTTCATTCTGTGCAAGGAAACGAGTAGGAAGTTCTAGCTTTATGTTAACTGTCTTTGTGGATTGTACGACGGGTTAAATTATATGGTTTCAGCACCAATAGCTTAATTTATGTGGTTTTTATAAATTTTATTTTTAGCCAAAATACTATATGTGGGGCGTTTGTTTTGGTTATTGTCACGAATCGAGGGGAGACCTTTTTAGGATTGGTCTCGTCACCTGAACAAGATTTTATAGTCTGATGAGCCCTGTAAATTTGCTCTAAGTTATAGTTGCCTGACATTGTTGGCTGCTGGAATATGTGGAGATTTGGTAAGAGGGCCCACACTTATATTTGGTTTTGGATGATTGGTGATTGATGAAGTTTTCTGCATGTCTTGCCTTGACCCCAAAGAAGAATTTGGCATTTGGAGGTTCTCTCTCTCTCAAATTTGATGCGTAGCAAGTAAATTTTGCTGGGAATAGAGGATTGCCTTTCAATGGCCTTTCAAAATTTGTTTGGTTTGATCGATTCCTTCTTGTCTCTATCTTTTGTACCACAAGTCATTAATTTTTATGCTGATATGGAAAGGATCGTATGGGATTCTGGGGAATGGTAAAGACATACTTGCTTACTTAAATTAAAGGCTTTGGGATGGTCGTGAAATATAGAGAGAATTTGGCCATTGGCCTCTCTCATAGTCTGCGCTGCGGTGGTTTCTTTCCCCCATAATCGATGCAAAATAAATCCTCCTTTCATTTTGGGACTCATCAGACTGGCTGAGTTTGAAAATGTGCCCTTGGCGGTCTCTCAAGGAAAACACGATAGCATTGCATCCATTCGAGAAGGAACTCGCAAGGGCAACCCTTCATGTTTCAGGATTATAAATAATTTTGCTATACATCCGTATAAATGCTCTCTCTCTCTCTCTCTCTCTCTAAGAATTCCGAGCTCCCAACACCCGGTACATTTGAATGTAAGATTTTTTTCACAAAAAAAAAAAAAAAATGAGATGAAACTTTTTATAGATTATTTTTTATGAGACATTGTGAAAGTACTATAAGACGCATTAAGAATATATTTTGATTAATTATACCATATATAGGAAAATGTCAAAGTGGTGTGCAGAGTAGCAGCTCCTGAAAACATATATTATATATAAATATATATCTCTTGTTTGGAAAAATAATAGGGTCAATTGAAAATATATTTAACAATAAAACTTTTATAAGAATTTTTTTTTTCAATTTTCCGAAAGGTATTTTGACTTTTATTTATTATAGAAATCGAGATAACATACTTTTTATGAATTATACTTTTTAAATTCTTTTGACATTAAAAAAATGTTTTTGGATTAAAAAAAACAGAGATTATTTTGAGTAGAAGAACTGTGACGTTCTAAAAAAACAGAAGATGTAGATTAGGGCCCTGAAAGTCCCAATAATTCTTTGATACTGAGCATTTTACTCGGCCTTATTAGAGTTGGAACTTGGATCTCTCTCTCTCCCTCCCTATCATCGGAAAGGACACCTACCTTTGCCCACTTCCTCTCTCTGTAGCTCCTCTCTCTAAAGTCTAAACCCAAAGCCTCACAGCTTTCTTTTCCCGAAGATCTAACAAGGTAACCAAACAATCTTAACCCATCACTATCCTATTCCCTTCTTTTCTATTTCCTTTCTCGATCGTATAATTAGATTTGTTCGGTTGGGTTCTGTTCTTTAGGGTTCATCAGTTTGTGCAATTTCTTTTTGAGTTTTCTCGTTATATAAGCTGTTTTTTATGGTTTTGCAATATATCCAGACATTGTTTCTATGGATGAGGAAAAAGACAAGGATGTTTATGTTGGGAGTGTAACTGAGCCTGCTACTGTGGTAGTTAGTGAGCATGTAGCTGGTGAAACCCAAGTTGAGGGGCCTCTTTCGGAGGGCGTTCAGAGAGTAGAGGATGGTGGGGCTTGTAATGGGGATGACGTTATGGTGGAAGTTTTGGGTTCTGATGTGTATGTTGATGGCGTTTGTACCCACGGGGAGGCGGGGCGGAGTGGGGCAGTCGAGAATGAGATTGGTGCGGTGGGAGATGGTAATTCTTTGGAGGAAGATGTTAATTCTTTGGGTGGAGGCGCTGCACTTTGTGAAGCGGGGTTGCGGGGAATTGGGGGTTCAAGTGTTGATGCATCAAAATGTGGAACCGAGGCCGGAGTTGAGGGTTCTTTGGGGATTGTGGAGTCACGGGGGGAACAGACTCAAGCTGTGGTGGTGGAGTCTGAGGTACTGGTGAGAGAGGAGACTATAGAGGGAGGAGCGGTCATGGGGGAGAGAGTTAGAGAAATAGTTGCTAGTGATAGTGGAAATTATGACATGACACCACGGTATGTCACAGTTTTAGATGGGGAAGCTCAGGATACAGAGGTTGGAACTGTAGATGGTGGTTCTTTTTCGGTTCTGGGTTCCACATCTGGAGAAACACAAGTTGTTCAGTTGCAGGAAGTTGTCATGGTTGCCAGGGAAACTGGTTTGAAGAAAGAAGGGGTTGAGGTGAGTGCAGATGGAGGTAGGCAACTGATGGATGATATGATTGATGCATTTGAGGATGGGAATCCTGAGGAAGTTAGTGCTTTTGATGAGAAAGCAACTATTACTAGAAACGAAAATGGGGTAGGTGATTCTTCTGTACTTGTGGCTTCTGTAGGTGTGGAAAGCCAAGTTGTAGGAGAAGATGCGTTACTTGAAAATGTGGAACATTCAGAAAGTGGATTGGTTGTTGAGGGCGATGAGCTTGGTGGTGGATCGGCTGATGATGGATTGGATGTAAATGATGGTTTTGCTCAGATTGATTCAAAATGTGGGCTTCAGGTTGAAGTTGAAGAACAAGAGATGAAAGCTGAACAGGTTGGTTTGAAAGAAGACCAGGGAATGGAAGTTGAAGAAGACATCACTGATACTGAACAGTCAAAAGCTGATGAAGAGAAATTCCTTGAACAGGAAGCTCTAAATGCTGGAAGCATAGGTGAAGTGCATCAAGCTAGTTATCAGCTGCCATCAGATAATGAAGGTGAGTTCTCTGTATCGGATTTAGTATGGGGGAAAGTGAGGAGCCATCCATGGTGGCCTGGGCAGATATTTGATCCTGCAGATTCATCTGAGAAGGCAATGAAACATCATAGAAAAGACTGTTTTTTGGTGGCATATTTTGGGGATCGAACGTTTGCTTGGAATGAAGCATCTCAGTTGAAGGCCTTTCGAACACATTTCTCCCACATTGAGAAGCAGAGCAATTCAGAAGCATTGCAGAATGCTGTTGATTGTGCTCTGGAAGAAGTCTCAAGACGAGTGGAGCTTGGGCTTGCCTGCTCCTGCATACCAAAAGATGCTTTTTACAGAATTAAATTCCAGAAGGTTGAGAACACTGGAATTCGGCAAGAATCAATCACGAGAGACAGAGTGGACAGATCTGCCAGTGCTAGTTCCTTTGAACCTGATAAATTAATCAAATACGTGCAAGCCTTGGCACAGTACCCTTCTGGTGATAGTGATCGGTTGGAGGTTGTGATAGCTAAGGCTCAGTTGCTGGCTTTCAGTCGTTTAAAAGGTTACAGTAGTTTGCCTGAATTCCAATTTAGTGGAGAGAGTGACCCGGATAATTTAGTTTCTGGGGGCAGAATGCATTCAAGTAAAGAATTTGAGCATGTCGATGACAGGTTGACTTCCTTTGAACTGGAGATATCGAAAAACCAGAACAGCTCTTCTAATAAACATAAACAAGATTTTAAAGATGATGTATTTTACAAAAAGAAAGAAAGAAGTTTGTCAGAGTTAATGGGTGGTGCGATGGATTCTCCAGATGGTGATGATTTGCTAGATGGGAAGACTAGTGGTGGTTTGGTTTCTCCATCGTCTGGCAAGAAAAGAAAGACTGCTGATTACCATGATGACCATGGACCACAAGATGGGACGAAAACTATTGCCTTCGCTAAAGTTTCCAGTACCTTGCCACCTTTCCCCAAGCCATCATTTAAAATTGGCGACTGTATCCGGAGAGTTGCAAGCCAAATGACTGGGTCTCCTTCTATACTGAAGTATAACAGTGAGAGGCTCCAGAAGCTAGATGGCGGCCATGACATACCTGCTGGGGATGAAGCTGATGCTTCCTTCCAGGATTCTGAGGACACCCAGAGAGGAAGGGTGAGTGTTTCAACAGATTACTCATCACTAGATGAATTGTTATCGCAACTTCAGATGGCAGCACAAGATCCGCTGAAAGGATATGATGTGTCAGATATCATTGTCAGCTTCTTCTCCGATTTTAGAAACTCAGTAGTCGTTGGTCATCATTCCAGGAGAGAGTTATTGGCTATGGACAAAGTTGGTGGTGGTAAGAGAAAAAAATCATCCCATTCTGTAGTTGGTTCACCTGAAACATATGAATTTGAGGATATGAGTGACACTTACTGGACAGATAGGGTCGTCCAAAATGGTTCGGAAGAGCAACCTCCACGTAGAAACAAAAAGAGAGAGTATCAAATTGTCGCTGTTGTACAAGACCCCCCTCAAGTGAGCCGTAGGCCATATTCAAGGAAGCGATATTCAGATGGCAGTAATGCTGTGGCAGCTGACAAACCTGCTGGCTACGTGGATGAGAACTCACCTGCCGAAATTGTGATGAACTTCTCTGAGGTGAACTCTGTCCCAACAGAAACAAACCTGAATAAGATGTTTAGGCGTTTTGGGCCTTTGAAAGAATCTGAAACAGAAGTTGATCGCGATACAAGCCGTGCTAGAGTAGTGTATAAGCATTCTTCCGACGCAGAAGTTGCTTTCAGTAGTGCTGGAAGGTTCAACATTTTTGGGCCAACGCTGGTAAATTACCAGATTAACTATACTCCCTCTGCTCTGTTTAAAGCTTCTCCAATGGACACAGCCCAGGACCATGAGATGCAACTTGATCTTGCCGCCCTTGATGTTAATCTAGTTTGAAAGTTTCAGGTATATATTTACACCTGTTTTGGAATTGGAAGCCAATGATCGCTTAATTACAACCGGTTGGCATCTCATTGCTGAAGGAGTTGATACTCATAATAATTAATATCCCTTGCTAAACAAATCGACGCACTCTGTTTTGTGAATGATAGACATGTATGGCTGAGTATGCATGAAAAGAAAAAAGAGAAAAAATAGAGGGATAATACATACCATGTTTTCAACCACTAATTGTAGCAGAACTGATTAGGGGTCTTTTAGGTGGTTATTGGTGGAAGCCTTGTTCTGTATCTACCCCTGCATTTTGCTGGACATTCTTTGGACACTTCTAATTATTTTCCTTTGCATTAACATCCCATTTTTCTCTCTTTTACACCTTTTATATGTGGTGTTATATATACTTAGTGAAAAAAGTTTTATTATAGGGTACGGCAGATGCCTAAAGAGAAGCCAGATGTGATGACGATGAGGATGGTGATGATGATGATAATGCATCACATAATTGTACGGATGGAGTGCTGAAGAAGACTGTCAAGTCATCTGGCTATCTGTTAAGTATTTGTTCAGGTTCTTTTTGTTTTGTTTTTTGGCTAGGATAGGTAATTTTTTTTTTCCTTTGTTATGTAATTTTTAAATGAGTCCGTGTACAGAAATTTAACTGACCCTTTTTTTTTTTTTTTCAAATGGTGGTTATCCTTGGCGGCTGTAAGATTTGGGAATGGTTATCGTTGTCTTGAAGATCTTCATAAAAATTATTTTTATAATCATTATCTTCTCAACATTTGGCATTAAATAATTAGTTGACAAGTAAAACTTAACAAATTTTTTTAAGTAGCACGATAGTAGAACTTATGAATTGGGTCTTGGCTAACCTCAGACGAAGCATTGGACAACCACGACATTGTGATGGCCCCAAAAACAACCTTGAATTTATCATATTTGTGTCGAGTCGACCGGAGTATTCATCATTCACAAGGACGTTTGACCTTCATTTTGGCTGTCACTAGCGAAAAGTCCTCACGTTACTCGCAGGCGACCTCTCTCTGAATCTCTGATAATGCAATGAGAAGGAATGATCGCATGATATATTGGTCACTCTTTTCTGTACCTCGGATTTGGAATTTGTCGACGTTGAAAATTTTGCGATTTTCCAATGTCCCCGGCCGGCCACCCTTCTCTCTCCCCCCATTGTTCCCAGGACGTGACCATCATTTCTTGCCTGATGGGTCTAGCCCGCCAGCTCAAGTGCTCAACCCTCAACACAACAACTCACTCTCCCTCTACCATTCCGTAAAGGATAAATAGTTTTCGAATCTTTCATTGGCAGCCTTAAACACCATGCTGAGCACCATCTCAACGAGACTAATTTAAAACTCTTGCTCTTTCCTCTTGCGTTTTCTTTCTCCAAAAAATATCCCATTAAATTGGAGAAATGCAAGTTATGCAGCACAACAACAACGATCGAACATCTGGATGGGCCACGTGGGCTATGTCTTAATCGAGTGTAGAACAATATATATATATATATATTGCTAACTTTAAAAAGTGGGCATTGCCCACAATATGTGAGAGTAATTAGTATATCCAAGTCTGTCCACTTTTTATAGACATAAACAGCAAATCCAGCAGAGAAGACTTGGAAGATCGAATATATATGATTATATTGTGCATACTGCATATGCACGTATTGTCAAAGCATGCCGTATTCGATACACGCCATGGATCAGGTTTGGAGGGGCAAGCAATTATGTTCGATTAATTTGTTTGACCAACTCATGATACCCTGAGAGGGTCCAGCTCACCCCCACCACATGCCTCAACTCTTACAACTTTAAATCAGATTCTGGCTGGTTTGAGACAGACCTCAGAGTCACATCACCTCTATATTAATTAAATACACCCAAAACTCCCACACTGTTCAAAATCTTGGGTCAAAACCACGATTTCTCTATATGCTTATTCACCAAAGTTACCCCCTCCCTGTTGGTATACAGCTGGCCACGTTATAAACCCAGAAAAAGAGAGGAGGGATTGGGTGGGTTGGAAGCTGCCACTGCGAGAGAAAAGAGATTCATTCAGTAACATCTGGCAATCTTCACGTGGGCTATCCTGATGTTCGTTCAACCACGAGTTGATCTGCATTTCATTGCAATGTCCATGCCCTGGCTGTTAATTTTGATCGACGCCTTCGTGTGTCTGTATGTTTGTATATGTGTGTATATATATATATATATATATTCTTCTTGCGCAATTATCTACAAAATCTGGTTCTTGTATTATATTCTCTTTTATTTTGGGGTGGAATATATGTATGAGTTTGTGTTGTGTCGACGATAATGGTTTATACATTTCTGGTTTTCACACCGACACTAGAGAAAGATAATTGACTTTCGGTCACTCATATTCCACAAGAGTTTAGCCATATTTTCGCCGGACGAATTGTGGAAAAGCATTTTTTTTTTTCAAGTCTTCTTGCATGCTGTCTAAACAAAGATCAATATATAATTATATCCCGATCAGCTCCTTAATCTACGCCTGAATTTTTCTTTATCTCGAAGAAAAAACAAGCAACTGAACAAAGGCGATGACAGCCTACTTATGGAATGACGTGCGTCCAATCATACGATCATGTACGTGTGGAATCATCTATAGCTTTTTTTGTTTTTTTTTTTCTCAGCTGGAATCATCTCTACCTGAATATATCAATTGTCATCGTGCCATGCACTTCCAAGTTTCACCCTAATAAGTATCTTGTCCCAACCGGCAACCTTAATCTACTGATCACAAAATGTCCAAGTGATCTCTAAAATGAAATTAATAATAATGTTGTTGATATTATTATTATTATTATAAATTTAAGGGAATTCCCATATAGAGCATGAGTAACATGATATCATGTCGATCGACTTGTTAATCACAGTCATAGACGAAAATAGATCATATTGTAGGACTTCATTTCTAAATGTATTTCCAGTACTTCTATAGTCCAATTAAAAATCACGATCATATGATAGTCATACCGGAATGAGTTGCGCGCGTCTATATATATATACATATATATTTTAACTTTTGTTATTCGGAATTCTTCGAGCACATTAATATTTGATAAAAAAATATAAAATATAATAAAAATTGAAATGGAGAAGAGAGAAGCATTTAAAAAATACTTAAAAGTGATACATCTAATTTACTATTATAATTTACTATTTACGAATTTCGGTTTTTGTTATGTTGTACGTTTTATTTTTATTTTTATTATTATACTTATCAGTGTTAGCTGATTTTTATCTGCAGGATTGTCTTTTCCTTTTAGTTTTCGAAGGTGTACTTTGTTGTTGATTGACTTGTAACTTTTGAATAGTTGTCTGTTGTTGTATTATTTTAGATTTTTTGGATGTCTGAATTTTGATATTTTATGATTATCTGTAATTTCAGGTGTCTATTTGTAATTACGATTTTCTTCCACCATAAGTGAAGGCTATCAATAAACTTGGAGTACCATCTTTTCTTTAAAAAAAAAAAAAAGAAAAAGTAAACATCTTCATTATAATAAAAATCAAATATCTTGATTTGATAAATATAAAAATATGATTAATTTAATTTAATAATTATAAAATTAAATCAAGATAATAATCAAATCAATAATAAATCATGCAAATGATTGATGTGGTACTATATCTCAACAATAATATTCACATAATATCCATACATATTAACACTGCCGTATCAATAATATGAACGGATTTACTCCGATTCGAAGCCAACAGATTATGAATCAGGATGGCTAGCTATTATCAGCATGCACTGGAGGTGGCCGCCGGAGTACTATATACGAACCCAACATTCAAAGCTTAAAGTCTTAACGATACAGCACGTGGAGTACGCACGTTACATTCGATAATTTTTAGGGGACCCCCGGCCACTTGTACGTACGGCCTTGAGCTGTCACCCTGAGCACCCCCGTTTCTCACTCCCTTACGCATCTTATAATTTGATTTTGAAGCACGTAAAAAACACGCTCTTGTCAAAAGCCACGTACGTTGGCCAGCCTTTAAAGATAAACTGAGTGACAAAATTAACTAAAGTACTCTTTATATTCTTTAAATATATGCAATGCTATATATAGAAATGTAAAAATAGTTATTTAAAAAAAAATAGATTTATTATTAAAAAATTAATTAATTTTTTTTTATAGATCTCATATTTATTTATTTTTTTTTAAATTATTGTATGATGTTTGTGACTGTAATTATTATTTATATATATATATATGTTGAAGTCCATAACATGCAGAATCCATAACTAATTATATATCGTAACTGGCTAATAATTATATGACAAAAAAAAAGGCTTGGAAGTCGGAAGGGATTAACTCGATGGATCATCAGAAGATTGAATCCAATATTGTCTAGTTTTCCATCCAGTAGTAAGCACAACATTAACAGTAGAAATGTAGGATGGAAAAAAGAACATCTTTTGTTTAAAAAATAATAAAAAAAGTTATCTTTTGATGATTTTATTTAAATAGTACTACATTGTTGCGTACGTAATTGATTCTTCTAAACTAAAGGTTCGTACATTTGATTGATTTTAACTTTAAAAAAAAAAAAAAAGAAACAGAATGTACGTACTCCTCTTGAATCCAGAGACAAAATGCTCAAACAGATGAGACGAGGAGGCCTGAGGTGTGTGTGAATCATGATCACGTTGGTAATGCTTATGGCCTTAAAAGCCAAAGTCCATCTGTGATCTGTCTGCCGCTCTGTCCCTTCCTTTCCTTTTTATGAAAAAATAAATTACTGTACCTTTTCCATTCTATCTGTCCTCCCTCCTCTTCCCCTTATAAACCTTCCCTCTCCACTTCCCACAAAACCCTGGTCTCTCTCTCTCTCTCTCTCTCTCTCTCACAAATATTTAGAGACCCAATTAACATTGTCAAGCTAGGCACATATATACTTGATCAGTTTAACGTTCGGTCGAGTTGTATAGATTTCTTATCGAATTTTTTAACCATTACTGGGTGTTCTGGGGAACAAGTACTAGATAACGATGACGACGAGCAAGTACAGCATTGGGCAATTTGGGGATACGACACTAACAAAGCTGTTTGTCGGAGGGCTAGCATGGGAGACTCCGAAGGAGGCCATGAGAGAGCACTTTGATAAGTACGGTGAGATATTGGAGGCTGTGATCATCTCCGATAAGGTCACGGGCAGATCCAAGGGCTACGGATTCGTAAGTTTACTTTCAGATCACCATATCGACGGATCTTGTACTCAAAGATCGAAGAACGTAAACTTCTCTTCTTTGTTTTTCTTGTGCCAAAATGTGATCAGTGTGGTGGTCATTGATTGTATATCGTAGGTGACGTTCAAGGAGGCTGAAGCAGCTAAGAAGGCTTGCGAGGACGCCACGCCCATCATCAACGGACGCCGAGCTAACTGCAACCTGGCTTCGCTCGGCGCCCGGCGCCCAAGGTCGGCTTCCACCACCCCTCCTCATCAAGGTATACTCATTATTAATATATATTGTCTATTAACGATATATTTTGAAAATGATAGTCAAATACTGACTCAAATTTAATAGAATTTTACAGTTTTGACAGCAATTTATGAAAGAGGTTAAAAAGAAAAAAAATATTATTTTAAAAAATGATATTATTATAATTTTAATTTTTTTTTAAATATAACTGTATAATTTGTATGAACAATCTCTAAATAGGAATTTGAAAATTGTATATAGACTAACTCTTTAGGTTAATGAAAAGATCAGAATGTACATATAAATATATATTATTAATACAGGATCCAACGGTGGAGCAACGCCTGCACCGGCAAATTATCAGGTGCAGTGGTACTACCCGGCGGGGACACCGCCGTCGCCCTTTCATCATCATCGACCGGCCGTTCCTTTCTATGGGTACGAACGTTACATATATTTTAGGGGAATATGGAGCAGCTAGCGGCTCTTATATATGCTATATATATGGCTGTAATTAATTTTCCTAATTTATCGTCTTATTTTCAGGTACCCTCCCAGCTATATTGCTACAGATATCAGTTACAATCATGTGAGTGGATGATCTCATTTACAACTTCTTAAATTCAATATATTTGAAAGTTTTTAAACGGCCGCCACCTACAAATTCTGTGACAGTCTCCGAATCATTATTCTTTGGTTTCTTTTTTCCTTTCTTTTAGTTTAATCATGCAAGCAAGACATAATTTTAAGATCCGGCGCCGTTTAGGGATAACAAGTTTAATTATTAAAAGGTCGTTTCTGTTTTTATTCTATTTATTACATTGACGCAGAAGTTAAGCTACGCCGGCGGGAACTTTATCATGAATGGGCGTTTTCCGGGCCATGTGTATCCTGCTCAACCTATTGTGGGTGGCAACGCATTGATGCCTATGTACCCCTTTTACAATTACCATCAATCACAAACAATGGGCCTACCTAATGCCCATATCTTCAGTACTACTACTGCATCAGCGGCGGGCCCCATGAACGGCGCTGTCCCGGCCATCATGTCTAAATTAACCAGCAGCAATTGGTCCTAACGTCACAGGTAGACAGACACGTACTTGATTTATGCTGTAATTGCCTGATCACGTGCTAATACTCTATAAATGTGTTTCGAAAAGAACAAGATATCATAGTTTCACGTGAACATGTTGTTGTGTTCTGGTTAGTTTTTTTATGATAAATGAATAGATCGAAGCTGATCTACTTTCAGGCAATTATAATGTTATATATATAAATGTAATTAAATTACTGATATTACAAAGACAGTTTGCTTGGCTGTGGAATAGGTAAATTAAGTTGGCGCAGGTGAGAGCAATAACAAAGGGATCGAATTAAGGTGGTGGCTGCTCAGAACAACAGTAGACGATCTGATCTGTTGTGGCTCATGTTCTTGATCTTTTCAATCTTTCGTTTTAATTTTTAAAATTTTTGTTCTTATTCTTATAATTAGGTGCTTGATAAGATTATTTCATTCTAGCTCAAATTCTATCTAACAACTCAGCTTGAGCTGTAAACCATTTAAAAAATATAACCAGTTAAAGTCCTTGCGTTATCTGTAATTGCCCATATAATCTTGTGCATGTGTTTTTCATGGCTTTATTGAACTTTGCTATATATATATTTATATATATATATATATATGAAGCCTTCATCTTCAAATAATTGCATCTCTCTCTCTCTCTTACATGCACGCACGCTCTAGCTGAGCTAATATATATATATATATATATATATACATTAATTTCGATTACATGCATATATATATATGTGCAAGGCAATTATCATACAGATGATTATTCATGACTTTCACTAGTACTTGATCAGGAGGGCCTTGATCTGAATCTTCCCCTCCCAATTATATACTACCAGCTTTGAACCCATGTTATATATTGGCACCCCATGTCCAAAAATTCTTCTCAAAGTACTCCTCATGATATCGAATATACGCATGTAGCTAGCTGAATGATCAGGACTGCATGTGAAAATTCACGCAGTTATTCTCGCAGTCAATATATATATATAGGTGTTAATTAAGTAATTTTATCATAAAAATATGACAACAAATTATTTTTAGACGTTTAACAAACGGGATAATCCAAAATAATTGACCTGTACGTATTCAAATGAACCCACAAAGAAATAGAAGGTTGTCTCCTGAAAACATCATTGCCCCGCCAAGACACCTTAATTAATATAATATGCTCATGTACTCTAAAAGGTCTTCATGTATCTCTAATGACTCTGTTGCCTAGAAGAATGATTAAATGAGGTTGAAAAGTGTGCGTGGTAGTATTAGAGAATTAGTATTGGATTGACAATTATATTCTTTTAAATTTTGATTAATGTATAATTTTTTCACTTTTAGCTAATCATTTAAAATTTAAAATTTATATTAAATTAGTCATCACACTCTCTATATTAATAAAATATTATTATTTTTTATTATTTATATTTTTTTAATTAATTTATATTTTATTTTAATAATCTTCAATAACCTCCAATAATTATATTTATTTTTATTTTCACAATCCAACAATCTATAATATAATAATCTCATATGTATATAGATGGTAAAATCTCATATGAATAAAAATCTCATATATATTATCTCAAAAAATACTTTTAGACTTGCTATAGTTATTTTCATATTTAAAAAGAATAATAAATTTACTATAACTTATATTTTGGATGAAAATAATTTAACTAATTCAATACCAATGCTCTTAGAATTAGTACGTTTTAATCTAACATCATTTTTTAAATTAGAGAAAATCTATTTATAAGCTTTATTTTTTATATACACAACATATTTACATTGATGTGAAGCTTTTTACATCAGCTATGCTAAAAAATGATTAAAGTTTTGATTTTTTTTTTTACAGTTATAATAGGTTCCATTGTAAGTGATGTGTTAGCACATCGACTTATGTATAACATTACTCTTTTAAGTCAGATTAATTTCGCGTGATTGATTAAGTTATCTTATAACAAAGTTATTAAAAATGGCATGATTGATTTCGCGTACAAAAATTATCGTATACTAGAACGTGACTTATTAAGTCTGATTCCAATCCCATAAGATCACATATATATAATTTGAATTAATAATCTCCCCCATCCACTAAAACCCATGAGATGAGGGAAGTGGTGAAACAACCTTCATGAATCATAGCACACAAAAATAGCAATTACACAACAAATATTAGAGGATCATAGGCTGAAAATATCATTTCTCAATTTGATGATGGGATAAATGCTCTTAAAGCCGAGCTGGTTTGAGTACTTCTTCTACACACGGGGGCTGTGTAGGGACTTATACGGACCCCTCACATGCATGAACATTAATGTTCAAGAACAGTGATTGATCGCTGATTTTCTTCCCAACATATATCAGAGGAAGAGGAATGCAAACAACAACACAGCAATAAAAACGTATATATACGCCTGATTTTTCTTCCCAACTGGTTTCTGTGCCATATAACGCTGCTAGTCAAAATAGTGGGCATCAGCGGCGCCTCAGTTATGCCGGCGATCGAGCAATGCTGCAAAAATAAAAAAAAATAAAAAACAGAGCTTGATCTTGTGAACTTAGAATAAGCAATAAAAAATCAGCCGACCCCTACATAAAATAAACACATGATGAATCTCTTTATTTTGATCAACTAGATTCATTCCCTTCCGATGAGCACCATGTTGTTCAGCATTAAACATAGTTTGGGGCTGTTTGAATGTTTTTTTTTTAAAAAAAAAAAAAAAACAATGAGATGACATTTTTATAAGTTGTTTTTGTACCAGCCTCGTGTACTTTTTTTATTTTTTATGTAAAAAAGTAGACTCTACAGTCAAAATGTATAAAATCTTAATTTTTAATAAAATTTACTTTTTTATAAAAAACATATATATGCATAATTTGTCTATTTTGATCCTAACATTATTTATTTATTTTTAAATAGTACTAAAATCCATTAAAATTGCGTTTGGATGTTGAGCTGAACTGAGTTGAGTTTAGTTCTTTATAAATAGTAGTGAGTTAAATAGTGAAGAGAGTTATGTGGAGCCATTTAAATTGAGTTAAAAGTGTGTTTGGATGTTAAGATTAGTTTAATATTTTTTTATAAGAAATTAAAAAAAATTGTAGGTCTCACGTATGAAGATGTTTTAAGTTGAAAAATGTTGTGGGTTTCACGTATAAGAAGATTTTGAATTAAGATGAATTTAATAATTTAAGAGTTAGGTATTTAGATGTTAGATTCAACTTAAAATTAGAATGAACTCAGCTGAGTTTGGAAACTAAATGCAGCCGAATATATTTTGACTGACAAATTTTTTCAGATATAATTTTAATGGGTTTAAAAAAGAAGTAGTGATATTCATACAATACATTTTACAATACATTTCACAATATATGTTATAAAATAAGGGTATTTATGTAAAATGATGTTAGTTTTATAAGTTATTTTACAAAAATACCTCTCATTTAAAATATTGTTGTATAAAATGTTGTATAAAGTGTTATATATTTATTATTTTTCCTAAAAAAGTGGTAGGATCAATTGAAATTATATCTGGAAATAAATTTTATTGAGAATGTTTAGATTTTTATTTTTTTTAATATATTATAAAGATAGAGGTAATATATTTTGATGAAAATTATGTTGAGGTAAAAGAGGATTCAATTAATGTTGTGTTTAGATGTTAAATTAAGTTGAGTTGAATTGAGTAAATATGATAAAATATTATTAAAATATTATTTTTTAATATTATTATTATTTAAAAATTTTTAAAAATTATATTATTTATTATATTTTATATTAAAATTTTAAAAAATTATAATAATAAATTGAGATAGATTTAATAACTAAACAAAATCCGAAAGGAGAATTTTGACTAAAAAAAAGACTTTCTAAAAATCATTAAAGGTTAGTGCCCTGAAATAGCAGTAATTCTATGACACCATTTTCAAGTATTAATGTAGCCCGCCCAAACGTGGCACAAATCTATTTGACTGTCACCGTTCTTTTGTAAAACAACAAAGTCCATCCAAAGTTGCCAAGAAAATTCAATCAGTGCTGACCAGTGACCAATCACTGTAAAAAGTGAAAAGGACAAAGTATGCATTTTCTTCGGCCTTATTACTAGTGACCTCTCTCTCTCTCTCTGTTTCTCTCTCTCATCGGAAACGACATCTACCCTTTGCCCACTTCTTTTCTCTGTAGCTCTTCCTCGCTCTAAAGTTTAAACCCAAGGGCCAAAGCTCTCACAGCTTTCGGGAATCTAACAAGGTAACCAAATGATCTTAACCCATTCACTATCTTTTTCCATTTCTTTTCTATTTCCTTTATGTTGTGCTGCATGCGGTCTATCATCTTTCTCGATCGTACAATTAGGTTTGTTTGGTTCTGTTTTTAGGGTTTATCAGTTTGTGCTTCATTTATTCTTTTTTTTTTTTCTCGTTATATAAGCTGTTTTTTATGGTCTTGCAATATACGTAGATACTGTTTCTATGGATGAGAAAAAAGGCAAGGATGTTTGTGTGGGGAGTGTTTCCGAGTCTACTACCCTGGTTGTTAGTGAGCATGTAGCTGGTGAAACCCAAGTTGAGGGGCCACACTCGGAGGGCGTTGAGAGGGTAAAGGATGGCGGGGCTTGTAATGGGGATGAAATCATGGTGGAAGTTTTGGATTCTAATGTGTATTTTGATGGTGTTTGTACCCACGGGGAGGCAAGGCAAAGTGTGGCAGTCGAGAATGAGATAGGTGCGGTGGGAGGTGGTAATTCTTTGGAGGAAGATGTTAAATCTTTGGGTGGAGGCACTGCAATTAGTGAAGCAGGTTTACGGGGAATTGGGGGTTCAAGTGTTGATGCATCAAAACATGGAACCGAGACTGGAGTTGAGGGTTCTTTGGGGATTGTGGAGTCACTGGGCGAACAAACTCAAGCCGTTGTGGTGGAGGAGTGTGAGGTTATGGTGAGAGAGGAGGAGAATATAGAGGGAGGAGTGGTCAAGGGGGAGACAGGGAGAGAAATAATTGCTAGTGGTAGTGGAACTGGTGACATGACAGCACAGGATGCCACAGTTTTAGATAGTGAAGCTCAGAATACAGAGGTTGGAACTGAGGATGGTGGTTCGTTGGTGGTTTTGGATTCCACACATGGAGGAGCACAGATTTTCCACTTTGAGGAAGTTGTCATGGTTGACAGGGAAGCTGTTTTGGAGAAAGAAATGGTTGAGGTGGGTGCAGATAGAGGTGGGCAAGTGATGGATTGTGTGGTTGATGCAATTGAGGATAGGGAATCAAAGGAAGTTGGTGCTTTGGATGAGAAAGCAAGTATTACTAGAAATGAAAATGGGGTAGGTGATTCCTCTGTAGTTGTGGGTTCCGTAGGTGTGGAAAGCCTTGTTCTTAAACAAGATGCCATATTTGGAAATGTGGAACATTTAGAGAGAGGATTGATTGTTGAGGGTGACCAGCCTGGTGGGGAATTGGCCAATGGTGGATTGAATGTAGCCTATAACTTGATGCCACAAAAAGCTAGTGTTGTGGATGATGATGTTTGGAATCCTGGAATCAGTTCTGTGGTTGTGTGCACTACGTCAAGTGCGGAAAATTCAAGTTTACAGACCGATGCTTTTCCAGAAAAAGCTTTAGTAATATTCAACGAGCAGGGAATGGTTCTTACTTCTGTCATTAGTGCTTTGGATGGGGTTGTTTCTAGTTCAGGAAGGAAACTGATGGAGGACACTTCTTCTGGAGGAACAAAAAATGGTGACGGAGATCCCAAATCATTGGATGAGAAAAGCAAAGTTGCTGCTAAAGGGGATACTTTGTGTTCCAACGTGGAAGGAATGAAAATTGATACTATTGATGAAAATGCTACTTGTTCAATGGAAGCGCAACAGGGAGACATTGAGCAAGTAGGTGAGAGCTCTAATAATCAAAGAGATGTATCTCCCACTCCAGTATCCTCATGTCTACCAAATCAAGCTGCTGTTGGAGGTGTTGATACAGCAATTGATGACAAGGATTCTTCTCAGTTAAATTCAACTGTCGTGCAAGAGATGGAAGTTGACAAACAAGTTATTGAAGAACAGTTGGTAGACGTTGAGACAGTTTGTTTGAGCACTGCAAGTCATGAGCATAAATGTGCAAACTCAACTTCAGATCTTGTAGTTACTGTTGGGGAAGCTACAGCCAAGTATGACAAGGTTCTTTCAGATTCAAATGTCGAGGTTACAGAAACTGTTGATAGGGATGGGATGTTGTCTTGCTCAGTAAATGATCAGAACTTAAAAGAAGAGAGAATGTGCAGGATCACACAAACAGAGGCTCATATTACCAACAGGATGGAATCTACTTTGATGGAATGTGAAGCTGTTCTGGATTCAATTAGTGAAATTTCAGTGCCCACCAAGAAAGACGGGCCATTGGAGTCTGAAGAGTACTTAGAAAAGGGTGTGGGTGGTGATCTACCTCAGATCGAGTGTGAAGATGCCATGTTGTCTAACCAGCCAATTCAAGTAGTTGTTGAAGCTGAAGTGGCAACTGTTGATGGAAGTGATCTTCTAAACTCAAATGTTGAAACAGACACCCAAGTCGTTGGCAGAGAGGAAATTGCTCCCATGGACACTGAGGAAATTTTAAATTCCAACATGGATGTACTGGGAACTGAGGAGTTTGAAGAGTGCCTAAGGAGAAGCATGGCTGGTGATTCTGCTCAGATTGATTCAAGAAGTGAGCTTCAGGTTGAAGTTGAAAAACAAGAGACAAAATCTGAACAAGTTGGTTTGCAAGAAGGACAGGGAATGGAGCTTGAAGAAGACGTCACTGATACTGAACAGTCAAAAGCTGATGAAGAGAAGTTCCTTGAACAGCCAACTCTGAATGCTGGAAGCATGGTTGAAGTGCATCAAGCTAGTTATCAGCTGCCATCAGAAAAGGAAGGGGAGTTCACAGTATCGGATTTAGTATGGGGGAAAGTGAGGAGCCATCCATGGTGGCCTGGGCAGATATTTGATCCTGCAGATTCATCTGAGAAGGCAATAAAACATCATAGAAAGGACTGTTTTTTGGTGGCATATTTTGGGGATCGAACTTTTGCATGGAATGAAGCATCTCAGTTAAAGGCCTTTCGAACGCATTTCTCCCACATTGAGAAGCAGAGCAATTCAGAAGCATTTCAGAACGCTGTTGATTGTGCTCTGGAAGAAGTCTCAAGACGAGTGGAGTTTGGACTTGCATGCTCCTGCATACCAAAAGATGCTTTTTACAGAATTAAATTCCAGAAGGTTGAGAACACTGGAATTCGGCAAGAATCAATCACGAGAGACAGAGTGGACAGATCTGCCAGTGCTAGTTCCTTTGAACCTGATAAATTAATCAAATACGTGCAAGCCTTGGCACAGTACCCTTCTGGTGATAGTGATCGGTTGGAGGTTGTGATAGCTAAGGCTCAGTTGCTGGCTTTCAGTCGTTTAAAAGGTTACAGTAGTTTGCCTGAATTCCAATTTTGTGGACAGTTGTTGGAGAGTGATATGGATACTTTAGTTTCTGAGGACAGAATGCATTCAATTAAAGTGTTTGAGCATGTCGATGATGAGCTAACTTCCTTTGAACAGGAGATATCAAAAAACCAGAACAGCTTTTCTAGTAAACATAAACAAAATTTTAAAGATGATGTATTTTACAAAAAGAAAGAAAGAAGCTTGTCAGAGTTAATGGGTGATATGATGGATTCTCCAGATGGTGATGATTGGTTAGATGGAAAGACAACATCCTCCAGCAAGAAACGAAAGGCTGTTGATTACCACGATGACCATGGGCCACAAGATGGGAGGAAAACTATTTCCTTTGCTAAAGTTTCTAGTACCATTCCACCTTCTTTCCCCAAGCCATCATTTAAAATTGGGGACTGTATTCGGAGAGCTGCAAGTCAACTGACTGGGTCTCCTTCTATCCTGAAGTGGAATAGTGAGAGGCTCCAGAAGATAGATGGCAGCCATGACGGACCTGCTGGGAATGAAGCTGATGCTTCCTTCCTGGAATCTGACACACAGAGAGGAAGGGTGGGTGTTTCGACAGAGTATTCATCACTAGATGATTTGTTATTGCAACTTCAGATAGCAGCACAGAATCCACTGAAAGCATATGGTTTGTCTGATACTATTGTCAGCTTCTTCTCTGATTTTAGAAATTCAGTAATAGTGGGCCAACATTCTAGGAGAGCGCTCTTGGCTATGGACAAAGTTGGCGGTGGTAAAAGAAAAAAATCATCCCATTCTGTTGTTGGGTCACCGGAAACATATGAATTTGAGGATATGAGTGACACTTACTGGACTGACAGGGTTGTCCAAAATGGTTCGGAAGAGAAAACTTCACGTAGAAACAAAAAGAGAGAGTATCAAATTGTCCCTGTTGTACTAGACACCCCTCAAGTGGGCCGTAGGCCATACTCAAGGAAGCGATATTCAGATGGCAATGATGCTGTGGCAGCTGAGAAACCTGCTGGCTACGTGGATGAGAACTCACCAGCCGAAATTCTAATGAACTTCGCTGAGGTGAATTCTGTTCCATCAGAAACAAACCTGAATAAGATGTTTAGGCGTTTTGGGCCTTTGAAGGAATCTGAAACAGAAGTTGATCGTGATACTAGCCGTGCTAGAGTGGTGTATAAGCATTCTTCTGATGCAGAAGTTGCATTCAGTAGTGCTGGAAGGTTCAACATTTTTGGGCCAACGCTGGTAAATTACCAGATTAACTATACTCCCTCTGCTCTGTTTAAAGCTTCACCAATGGACACAGCCCAGGACCATGAGATGCAATTTGATCTTGCTGCTCTTGAAGTTAATCTAGTTTGAAAGTTTCAGGTATATATTTACACCTGGATCAGATTTTACTATTAATCATGTTCTGGAACTAGAAGGCAACGATTACTTAATTACTACTTGTTGGCATTTACATGTGGAAGGAGTTGATACTCATAATTAATATTTGAGTAACGCTTTATACAATCCTAGGATATGTAAGCCCCATGCAGTGTCTTTATGCATACTCTACCATACCAGTTTACTAATTATTTTCCTTTATATCATTGCTAAACAAATCAACGCACTCAGTTTTGTGAATGATAGATATGTATGGCAGAGTATGCATTAAAAAGTAAAAAAAATTAAAAAAGATAAAAAAATAAAGGAAAGGATAAAAAAATATGTATGGGTGGGCATTGGTTGAAGCATCCTGAAAGTGTTTTGTGTTTGAACTGGCTTGTCCAGTATCCGTGGTGCACTTTTTTTTTATATCTCTTCTACACCTTTTGTATGCCGTGTTATATATACTTTCATACATAGTTAAACATGTTTTCTCATAGGGGAGAGCAGATACCTGAAAAGAAGCAGATGCGATGATGGTGACGATGTAGCCCATTATTATATGGATGGACTGCTGGAGAAGGTAATCAGACTGTCAAGTCATCGGGTTATCTGTTAAGTATTCTGTTCAGGTTCTTTTTGTTTGGTTTTGGCTAAGATGGGTAATTTTGCTTTGTTCTGTAATCTTTGCATGATTCGAGTCCATGTACAGAATTTCCCTCCCCCCCCAAATGGTGGTTATACCCAGCGGCTGTAAGATTTGGGTATGGTTCATGTTGTCTTATTTTCATTCAGGTACATTTCACTACTGAAAATAACAATTTCTATCGTCAAAGAACCTTCGTAGAGGGGAGATGCGATTTTTTCACCTGATCTCAACGGCCTTTCAAGCGTCGGCATATTGCTTTGGGATAAATGAAGCATGGGGGTCACACTGAAAGTTATGCTTTCTAGTTGTCTTTTTAATGTTATTCATTGCTGCTATTACAAAAGTGAATTATATTTTCGAAAATTGCTAGGGCTCCCGATTTTTTTGAGCGATTGGGTTTTTTTTGTTTTTGACTTAGTGATTAAGAAAATATTGTTTAATAATATTGTGAATTTCTTTTCTTAAAAATATTTAAGAGTGTTAAAAAAATTATGTGAAAAAAAAAAGAATTTTAAAGAATTTTTGTTTTTTTTCACATTATTATTTTTTTTACACTTTTAAATATTTTTTTTTTAAAATTTATAATATTATTAAATAATATTTTTTTAATAACTATGTAAAAAAAAATTAAAAAAAAATAATAATAAACCCAATCGGAAAAAAAAAAATGGGGAGCCCAAAACGGGCTCTCTCTATATTTTCAGTTCCATGAGAGATTGCTTGTGGGCTGGCAAATAAGAGAGCTTGAGACCTAATAATGAAAAGCCCACGGCGACAATCATATCACAGCGGCCTCAATACCTAAGGTTCCACTGAGATCCTGGTCGAAGGGGGGGCCGGCTTCACTGCACATTCCGTTAAAATGAAGTAGAACCTTCATTTCGTTTCGTTGAAGGGTATCAAATTGAGCCTGTTGTTTCACTTACACCCCCATTCTTCCACGCGTCCGAAAATGATTTTGAATCTCGTGGCGATAAGAGAATTGCTCCATTGATACATAGGGCAAGCTTTTGAGCTTATATACACGCCATGAGACTCATCTCCCTTGACCACATTCATCATTCTAGTATCATTTTTTATCTCCTTCGGTGGAGTTGGATGGATGATTCATGCCTCGACAACTTCCCGGCCGTCAAAATGATCACGCCAGCCTCTTGTATTTTGTTTTCTCCCTGATATCCAAGGTAAGAGCATTGAAGTTTGAAACCAACGTTAATTGTTAATGTAGTCCATCAAGTCAAGTCAATTTGTGAATTTACTTTCATGAGATCTCTTTGTGGTTAAATCATTTATATCATTATAATGCCATAATAAGGAAAAAAACTTGATGACAAACCATGCCAAGTTAACCGTCACAGAACCGAATAATGAGCATAGTAAAAAATATTCAACGCACAATTTCCAAAATTATCAAATTTTTTTTTTTTGACAGAAACATGTTCTAATGCATGATAAGAATTCGCGTAGAAAGTTCGCTCTCACCCAATAGTTGCTACAAGTATCCTCTAAATAAAAGGCATCATAGAACAAAAATATGAAATAAAATAAATGGTAAATGGGAGGACACAGAACCTAAGACCTTGGCTTTTCTTTTTTCTCCTTGAAGAGAGCCAGCAGAGACACACCGGATACCTTCACAACCTTGAATCTGACTCCAGGGATATCACCCACAGCATGCCCCTTCCGCCCAAATCCTGCAATCAACACCTCGTCCTACACCAACCACACCGGCAAATTTATCAGGGCCAAGCATACGGAAAAGCGAAAGTAACAACATTCCATCCTTAATTTTGCAGAAAACACGTAATTTTTATTTTGCATAAAACACACTTTCTAAACCCTTGATGTGCACGTCTTTGTGAAGTCCAAGTCGTCAACAAGAAAAAAGCCCGCACAAACTTAATTGTTTTTGTTACTTTTAAGCGTCAAAAGTTATTTCAACATAGGAAGATTTGTATGACATCAAAGTTATACTCTTACAGGACCCAAACAGATGCCCTAGGTACACGAGTTCAAATTTGTATGAGTTTGGATGTCAAAACTTTCCAATTTTCTTTCCTTTTTTTTTTTTTTTTTTGGGGGGGGGGGGGGAACTTCTGCAACTTCTCATACTTACGTTCTCCTCAATATAGTTTAAGCAACCATCATTAGGAACAAAAGCAGCGATCTTTTTCCCATTTTTGATCAGCTGAACACGGGCACATTTTCTAATAGCAGAGTTTGGCTGCTTAGCCTCAATGCCACTGCATCCAGCAATCATTATATGTTAGACCCTTGGTGAGTTCATATCATCCCCAGATAACGTTCATAAAACAAGAAAAATGCAGAAAAGGTAATCTTACATCTTTTCTAGAACAATGCCCTTTGCATGGGAGGATCCAGCAAATGGTTTTTTCCACTCATTTCCCAGGTGGGACTTCTTATATGACTTGTCAGCCCACCTCTGCCTTCTACGGTGGGACTTGAGCTTACGACCAGCTCCCATTCCACGAGTCTTCCTGCGTAAACAAACACAATGCGCTAAAATCAGAAATTAATTGATCATCAAAACCCTACATCAACATTCTAGCACAAATCCAAATTCAAAATTTTCACTATACGTTTGGGTACGAGTATCTGAGGTACTCTCAGAATACCTCACTACTATTCTTTATTTTATTATTACTTTTCACCTACTATTCAATATTTTATTATTACTTTTTTATTACTTTTTCACTATTATTCACAAACACTCTCAGATACTTTCACTATCTAACTGTTACTTTCTCCCTACCCTGGGCACATAAGCTTGAAGCCTTCATTCATTACTTTAGCTTGCTTTAAATTACTAAACTCAATTTATAATGTTCCTATTGCTGAGCCAAGCATTTCAATGACTAAGTTAAGATATGGGTATCTAATTTAATGCAGGCCCTGTAGAATCATTCAAAAATGAAAATAAGAGAAACTTTCAACTTTCAAGGATTAACTAGAAACCTATCGTACTTCAAAATCCATCGTGAATAAGTTCGATCCCAATTAAAAGCCTAACACGAATATCTGGTATACTCGAGAAACTCCGCATAATGTTCAATTAAAAAATAGATGAAAATTTTAAAGAATCTTCCCGTTACTTTGAACGAAAATCAAAAGCAACATACTCCATATTTCAATTCACTGAATGCCTAGAACCTAAACGAAATAAGCACCCTAAAACTTGTCCCAGAAAAAAACAGATCATATCCGACAGATTATTGATAGGTTGTCGAGAAGCTTCGACGACAAGAATTACTGAAAGTAAGGGAAAAACACTTACCCCATGGTGGATGAGCAAGAGGTTAATCGACTGTCGCAAAGGGATCAGGAACTGGAAGCGGATGGAAAGTGCCGGCCGGGGAAACCCTAGCCAGAGGTATGGTAGTGTGCTGTATTATATCGTAGGTCCGTTTGGATTGGATACTTATAAATCTTTTTGCGAAAGAAAAATACTTTATTAGTTTCGAAGTTTATTTTGTCATATCATATAAATGTTTTTTTTTTTAGAAAAAAAGTAACGATGCACAATTTTTATTTTATTTTTAATAATTGTGCTTTTAAATTGAATATATTTATGTAAAATGATGTTCTTTTTGTAAATTATTTGATAAAATATTCTTTATTTAAAATATAGTTACATAAATGATTATAAAAATAATTGTATAATGAGTATGTCGAGAGAAATAACATAAGGTAGAAAAAATCTCTTAACACTTCCCAACAAGTGCTCCCTATCTTCAAAACAGCTCGGATCGGACAAGTCCAAGTTTTGAAATCTAGTTTTAGTCCGAGTTTGACCAGGGCAGGAAATCGTAACTGGAATCCGATTAGGTTTAGGATCGGACTCGGCTCGAATGAATAGTTTGTACAATATGTGGTAAATCATGAACTTCTGATTCAAGTTCTATTGCTTAGTCAGAACATATCAGTAAGCTATGTACAAGGGTTCAAATAGAATTAGAGTTTTGTTACTCATCATCTCCACCCACTACACACTAAACACAACACATTTTTTTTTTTAATTAATTAATTATTTATTTATTTTTATAATTTCTCTTTGTTTTATTCTTTTTAAATTAATTGAATTCTTCTATTCATTATTCATACACTACACATTCGGTAATAGAAAAAAAATTAAAAATTAAAAAATTATGTGTACTATGTAGTATGAAGATGATAAGTAGAATTTTTCATAAAACTAGAATTCAATGCCCATTTATGAAGAATGGACGGTCTCACTGAAAATAAATAATCCATATTTAATTTGGTGGACGGGCTGATTCAAGAGGCGAAAGAGCATATCAAAGGCTCATCAACGTATTTTATTAACGCATTGTCATCACCTTATAACTGGTTGTCTTAAGTACTTAATTCCATCATACTTATGGGAGGAGTAAGTTAAATAAAAAGTATCACACTTAGCACAAGTAATTAAAAGTAATATTGTAACTAACTTTGTAAATCTGATATCACTTTGTTTGTATCCGGCCAATGAGTATTTGAAATGATGAGTTATTATGCATCAGTCATTATTCACTCTCATACTCCACACATATAAATTTTTCATAGAGTGTGGGGGTGTGGGGTGGTTAATAGTGGTTGATGAGAAGAATTTTTGTTTTAAATGTGTATTGAAGTTATATCCAAAAATTAATAGTATATTATTGTATGTTCATGATACAAAGGCAACTCGTTTATGGAAAGATGTCGTGATCTCCTTTAAATATGTTTGTTCTCATGCAAATGAAGAGTAGATCTATATGCTCAATCCTTGTTTATTCTTAACTTATTATCTGGATTTGTATCTTCATAGCTTCTTTTATAGATCTATAGGATCCATCATTGTGAAATTAGTAGTGCTACAGACAGGCACAAATCTGTGCTTGCCCGCGAACCCTACTGAAGTGTTAAATTCCATGTCAGCAATTATATTAAAAGAAAAAAAAAGAGACTAAAATCGAAGAGAATGAAGAACCGAGCGGGAAGAGTGAAAATGCAGCCCAATTCATTCAAGCGGAAGGAGAAAACGGTAGCCCACCATTTCGTTCTCTTCCTCGGCGTCAGATCTTACCATTTCATTGTCTTCCTCTGCTTCAGATCTCGTCCTCTCTCTCAGATCTCAGTTCTCGTCTCATCTCCACAACATCACATTTAAGAGGTTGAAATTCATGAACTCTTCATCCATGCATAGAAGATACGTTCCAGTTATAGTTGAGTGAAACCTAGAGTTGTGAGCCTACAAAGGACCATTGGGTCCTGCTTCAATTGATGCCAAATGAGTCCCACTTCCATCAGATGTAGACTCAGACTTATACACGACTATGAAGGACTCTTCCATTGTCTTCCCCAGTTGACTCATATCAGGTGGCCCAACTCCACAACTAGAGTTCAAATACTACTTATCAAAAATAAAATAAAAAAACAAAAAAAAAAACCAGAGTCCAAATAATAAAGTAAGCTCATAAATAAGAATGAATGCAGGACCAAATTATTGCAGTTAAATACACTGATTTAGTCAGGAATTTTGAAATGAAGCCCCGAAAAGATAGAATAATGCCAAGTATCCAAATCCAAGTACTATAATTAATCGAAAAGCAACAAAAACAAAGACATAGACTATCAAAATAAATTAAAATTATTAAAGCGTATATGAGTTTATTTAAACGGTCCTCACAATCTATTCGCTAAGAGAGATGCATAAGGGCATAAACATAAGCAATTATAAGAAAAGATACGAAAAAGAAATCCCACATATGAACAATTATGTGTTCCAGGCTAAAAAGATGAACCGGTTAAATAAAAAGATGAATTCGCTCTGAATAGCTAAAATATGAATTCAAAGAAGCTAACCGGAGCGAGAAGAGGAATTGTTCAAGAACTTGTCGGCGTAAGAATCAACGCCAACGATGGAGAGGGGGTGTCGGCAGTTCTGGCAAACCCATCTCCTTCTTCCTTGACTCCTATAATGCTACTCAGCTACAGAGAACAAATCAAAACAGTTTGGGGCTTGAAAGGTTAGGTGAGTAAAGATTTCACGAAGAAGAAAGGTTAGGTGGTGAATGTCGTAGCACAGAGAGTAGATAGAGTTCTTGGGAGAGAGATTGAGCAGGGGGAAAAATGTAAAACGCACCGCTTTGCTTGAAGCCGAACCCCATTTCTTTGGACTTTAAACGCACCGTTTTATTTACTCCAAAACGATGTGTTTGTCTCCACATAGGATGTCGTCCGCGGCCAAGCCCGACTCTTGCCTAGGTTTAGAGTTTTCCTTGTGAAATTCATATGGTTTCTAAGTGTAATAATTGTGTGGATGGTCACGTGGAAAACTATGATTACGTTCTCTCTAATTATACTCTTTCTAAAGAGGTTTGACATCATTTTTCTAATGTTTTTGGCTTCACCAATATTGCATCTCACAATTGGAAAAATAATGCCTCTCAGTGGTGGTCTTTTTGTAGAGACACGGGTCAATTCCATTTACTTGCACAACTACTACATTATCTATTCTTTTGGGGGATTTGGTTAGCCAAAAACAAAGCTCGTTTTGAGGACTCTTATACTCATCCATCCACCGTCATCCATAAGATCAATAATGGGTTAGAGGCCTTAACTCCTTCATCAAGCCTCAAACTCTTACTTCCTTTTCCAATTCTTCCGTCATTGCTATTTTCGCATTCCCCTTTCTATCATCCGAGCTAAGAGATATTTACTTGTCAATTGGTTGCTCCCTTCTAGAGGGTCCTTAAGTTCAATGTTGATGGTGTTTCTAAAGGTTATATGGACTTGCAGGTTGTGGAAACATATTCTTTTCTTATTGTGAATTGGTTTAATAATAATTCTCAGCCCTTTGGATTTATATTGATATTTGTGATGATATTTTATATTTAAAAAATGTCTTTCCTTTTAGTATTAATTATGTTTACAGGGAAGGGAATGCTTCATTTGGATAAGCTCAGACCGCACAATAAATTTTTCCTCTATTTTTGAGCTCTCCAAGCATATGATTGGTCTTTTTGCTTTAGACCATGTCGGTATTCCTAGTTTCCGATATTAATTTGTAATGTTTTCTTTTTTAGTTTTTAGTAATTTTTTGTTGAATACGTTCAAATGTATTTCCCAATAAAATTTTTCCTAAAAACTTGGTTTTGGGATTTCAATTGTAACACTCTTGCACTTTTTATATCAAGTATTCTTTCGTCACAAGTGAACATTTATTAATAAAATTGAAATACCATTATTTAAAAAAAAAAAACTTCTGTCTCATATTTCTTCTTAATTTTGTCTGGCCTACATGAAAAGGACTCGCCATGTTTTCTGGAAGAAAAACTTGAGGACCTGACTCTTTTGTCCTACATTAGTGTCTTCTTCTGATTAAACTGAAAAGATGGCTGTGACTGTGAGACCCATTAGTGAACAGAAGCCGGCGTACGACTCGTTGGAGAAGGCTAACGTCTATTTCGGGCAGATAAAAATTCTTAGATTTTCATTCTCATTTCGCCTAAGAAAAAAAGGGATGGGCTTAGGACCCACAATCCACGTTATTCTTAGTCTTCTGATCTAATTGTCAATAATTTATCATTTATATACGAAAAACATAATGTGTTTGCTGGTTAACGTGAAAATCACACTCTCCACCACTTGACTGTTAGCATAACATAATTTCATTTATATATAAATTAATTTAATTTTAAGCTCCCTTTCCATCTCAATCTAGAGATATATATATATATATATATATCAGTGTTGTCTTCAATATGATCTAGTACGTACCATTATCATGACCTACGTACCTTTTTCTTTTCCTTTTTATTCTTGATTAATGATGATATTAATTAATTAATGTAACTAGTTGGGGTTTGCTTGACTCGTGAGCTGTATTTTAACATCTATATATATATATATATATATCGAAGATCAAATCGTACGTAGTGCTCCAGCTTGGTTTTAAATATTCTTAATTTCTTCCTCTTGATTTCCCATCTTAATTAATAATTAGTGGGTGATGTGCATTTCTTTTATCAAATTATATAAACTAAAAGGGCTGGTGATTGAATCTAGCAGCATGAAGCCACGAGGATGTCATATGATCCTCAAAAGTTGTATCTCCATTTTTTGAGTTGATGTATGATGAGAATTAATTAGTTGCAATACTACCCCAGCATTCACAATTTTTAATTAGCAAAGACTTTGTATTTTTCTTTTTCGAATATATATATATATATATATATATGAAGGACTAGGCGTCTAGATTCTATAAAGAACCCTATTATAAGAACATGGCGTTTTTCTTCGTTTTGGAATAATGTTCTTGACAATTTGGCTTCATTCTGGATCTGCTAATTCCAATATGCAACGTTTCTTTTGGTCTCAATGTTCATAACAATTTAGTTTTATGCATGGAGGGTATGAGCTAATTAGTACGTAAATTAGCTTGCTTTAGTTAATATTATTACTTTTTTGACTAATTATAATCCATGCTAAACACAATTAATACTCACAAAAAGAAATGCTGCCAAATGAGATAATTAATGGAGTCAGTCAGCCAGCAAATAAAGCAACTCACGTGTTTCGATCGGAAAGAAAAGCTAGCTTAGGCTGACTAATGACAGGCGGGCGCGCGTTGAACCATTTAACAGCTTTTGGGATGCAGCCTAGCTAGCTTGGCCGGGTTTGCCTTTTTTCAAGGCCAGCGCTACTTGTTCAACTCTCACACATTTCTTTACTTGACTCGATCGGGCAGTTTAGCTTTGATGATCAACTTGATCACTCAAGTATTCAAGCCAAACTTTACGACTATATATGTATTTTCCCAGAAAGAAAGAAGAAAGAAACCGTACGTGTGGGAAACCAGTTTGTAAAACGTAAATAAAAGTCCAACAGTAATGGCGTGTAGTCCCTAGCTGTGCCATGTATCTCAAATAGGAGTAATATTAAATATAATTATAGATTGTAAAAATAATGAACACTTTTTTTAAAAATAAAGAGATGAGATTTATTATTAAAAAATTAATTTTTTATATAGATATCATATTTATTTAGTTTTTTTTTTTAAATAAATACACAACACTTACATATATTATGATTGTAGATATTATTTATCTATAAATATATACTTAACGTACGTACTTTGAAAACTGCACGTTTTTATTTATTTATTTAATTAATTCATGATAATCTGATAATGTCCAAATCATTTTGGATTATATTTTATATCCCAGCACTAGTTGCGCAAATTAAATTGGTACGTACGTACAGTGGAATTAATGTGTGTGCAGCTGGTCATCTAATTTCCTAACAAGTAACGATCAGCAAGGTATACGTGATGCTGATACATATATATTATGCACCTATTTTAATTGTTGGGCGGTGCACAGATTAGTACCATTTGATTGTTAATCAAGAAGTTATACAGCTAGGCTTGGGGAAATCTTCTTGTTCTTTATTTTAATTTATAGAGATTCCATTAATCCTTTAAATCTTATGGGCCGTACTGTTGATCCGCGTACAAGAAGTCAAACAGTGTGGAATTATATATATGCATCTTTCGGCCTATTTGTCTTTGCATATAAAATTATTTAAGTTAAGAGTCTTAATTAATTTTACGAATTAATTAGTTAATTAGAAGCTTCCTGATCATGGACACGTACAAATACTGATGCCTAATTTTGTCAAACAGAACGTGGTGTCATGTATACGGTTCGATGTTTAATTTTTCTCAGGCCGGCCGGGTCATTGAGTTATGCTCTTTATTATTATTATTATTATTTTATAAAACATACTGCATTCATTAATAACGGATATTACAACTTTGATCTGAAACATAAATAACAAACTAACTATAATGTTAACAACTCTCCAATATATATTACACAACTGTGACTGACATGGTCTAGTCCATGCTTCGGACCTCAACAGACCACCGTCTGAGAGATGGTACAATTATGTCCAAGATAAAGTTTACAAACTCCATATTTTATCTAAGACAGAATAAATGACACACTCTATGGATAAAAGTTCAATAGACACTTTGTAGACAAAAATCCAAAAGACTATGTGTCCTTTTTTTTTTTTTTTTTTTTCCTAAAACAAAAGACATAACAAAATTTAAAGATACATGAAAAAAATGAATTACATCTTAGAAAGACATAGAACCGCATTTTCAACATTGGAGAAAAAAAACAAACATGGTAATTATGATGGCGCGTGAGAGTCACGCGTCACCCTGAGAATATGACGATCAGTCAGGTCTAAAGTAACTGGTGGCCTTAGACCTAAAAAAGCTACACGTGGCGGTAGAAGAGCACCCTTAGCGGTGGCGCGTATATTTCACGCACCCACTTTGGACCGCGCGTGTGACTCACACGTAGCGCTGTTCGGCGAAATTTTTTGCTTGTCTGAAGGATTGGCACTTTGGAAAACCTACAGTAGGGCGCGTGGTGGTCGCTGGACGCCAGAGAGTAGCAAATCGGCCTTCCTCCATACTTAACCCTAAAAAAGAATAAAAAAAAAAATGAAATAAGAAAACTAGAGAAAATATGAAGGAGGGAGAATGTTTTGACTTGGTGGTAATTTCTGGAAAGAATGAGAAGCCTCTCTCTAAAATTAGGGCCGGCTTGTATCTTCATTATTAATTATAAATATAAAACTCCTTTAATTCCATCTTTATTAGATGGATCAAAAGTCGAACAAAGTGTAGAAGTTAGTAGTGGAAGCTGGTCGAGTAAACTTCGATTATGAGTATGAACTTGGATTAGTATTTATTCGATAGATGTAAACTGCTGTCATGTCATGTCACTTGTCACTTCTATGGGATCGAATTGTCGCATTAACCCACTTTTTTAGCTAAATAATTAATGGTGTTCACTTTTTCTTGCATGCCTAATTTCTTCGAACATGTTTAAGTCCACACGCAAAAGACTCCGGCCTTAATTCATGTTTTTCCTGCGAAAGTTATAAATTGATGAAAAAGAGATCACAACTTATACATAATTAATACCGATAGTACTTTTAACTATATATAATGATCTATTGTTAGGCACTTCATATAATCCAAATGTTTGCATGATTTTGTTGTGAGTCATGAGAGACGGCCCCCCATAACTGCTTTCACTGTGCAACTCTTGGACATTTCCCGATCAATCGAGACATATATATAATCATCGTTATTGATAGGAAGAACTCCATTAGCTAGCTACTAGATCAGTAGAGAGTAGAGTACTCCAGGGCTTCGAATATTAATGGATATTCTTAATTAATTACATGATGTTAATCTAATTAAAATCAACAACGTTTTAATTAGTTCTATATATATATATATATTAATGTCAACCTTCTTTTTCGCAATTACCTCCTTAATTAGAAAAGCCCTTAATATTTCACATTATACCAACATTTTTCCTAGCTATTCTAGGCTTTTGCGTGTGGACTTAAACATGCATGAGATTATGGCCTCATTTGTTTTCAGCGAAATATTCCACCACATGAAGCCGTGTTAAAAGGACGGCCTATTTTTTCCAAGTTGAAGAAAGAACATCCAAAAGTCTCTTTTAGATGTCGCATTCTTCGGGACTTTTAGCACAATGCCACCCTCTCTCGTAATATTCTTGCCATCCACGAGCCTAGCGGTCTCTCACCGAACATGGTGCCCCACCCAGCTTGCTACCTAGCTAGTCGTTGCATGCCTTTAATTAATAGTAAAAATATGGTGCCCGATTAATATTAATAACTACAAGATATATATATATATATATATATATATATATATATATTTATAGGCTGTCGCATTTGAGGTGGCATACACAAAACTGATCCAAAATAAGAAAGAATATATATGTGGCGGCATCCAATTATATACATATAAGTATATATTTAGTGAAAATATTATATCAAGTTAGCCATGGAGGTGGCATGCATTGATCTTCTAGAACAACTAAACAATACTAGATATAAGCTAGCTAGGGTTTGACACCTACTTACCCCGGTTTGGATTGTAAACTCATTTAAACTCATATCATCTCATCATTATAATTTTTTTAAATTCTCACATAAAATATAATAAACAATTCAACATTTTCAACTCTCAAAACAATAATAATATTCTAATAATATTTTATTCAACTCATCTAAAATCATCTCAACTCATCTCTGAATACATTCGTCAATGTACGTTACTCAATCAATTATATATGTATATATGAAATCTCTCATTTTTATTGATATATATATTTTTTGAATTTTATCATTTATAAACACATGATATTTCACGGGATGTTATTATAATATGACTTTTTAATATATATATATATATATATATATATATATAAAAGTTGATTTGTGAATTTCTTTAAAACGAAAATGATAAGATACAAATTAATAAAGAAATTAGTACTACCGTTGATCTCTTATCTTAATTAATTTGATTGATGGGTTTGAAATTAAGCAATTAAAGCTAGTCCCCTTTCAAGCCAAATGTCGATTGTATTAATTAATTAATTAGGCGGCGTATGACGGCCAGCATGCATGCAAGATCATCATGTACTGCTGGCCATGGCACACATGATCATGAGTATTGTAAGTTGAGACATTTAATGAATAGTACCTTATACTTAGGAATTTGAATGATAGCCAATGATAAAAAGCTACGTGCGGTATATATATATATATATATTAATGGCCAGAATGTGAAATATTTGCCATGCATGATGCATGCACCGTGGGTTTTGATGATCTCGAGCAACATGCAAGAAGAATACAGATGCCCGAGGTTTTTCATTAATTTACAAGACATGCATATAATATTGATCAATGCACGTATGCGTGTCCATTATATATGAATAATGTTAGGTATAAATCTCAAAATGGATATGATAGAACTAAATATATATTAATTTTTTTATCATTATATTCAATAAGAATTTCAAAAAAATTAAAAGATAAAACATATAGTTCTTTATTTTTTTTAGTTAAACAAAAAATTTAAGAGATGACTAAGTATTTTATATTCAATTTGTGGTTGTGCATATAAAAATATTACATTAGCCATGTGCTTATAACTTAATTGTATTTATCTTCTTCGTATATGAGGCAAAGAACGTGGACAATTGGGGTTAAATAAATAAATAACATATTTATTGAAATTATTTAGATTCATATAATATTTTTATTAAAACTAGTAAATTAATTTATATATCATACCTTTTTTTACATGATATAAAATGCTTGAACTGCATTATATATATATTTTTTAATATTTTTTTAATATTGAAATAACCGATTCAAAATTGAATCGTCCTATTAATTGAATCGGTCATTACTCGATTTCAAATTTTTAAGCCTCACATAGTACTATTAATTTTTAGAATAATATCTCCTCGTCAATTTATTTTCTTGTTTTGAATAATGATGAATAGTTTTAGGAATAGTAAGAAATAATTATATTATTCTCAAGTCAGTGTATAGAACACATCATGATCCACATAATTACTTAAATTGTAGATTTAATTTGTAAGATTCAAGTTTTAAAATTTATCTTTTAAATTAAATTATGTCATATAAGTATTTTACTATTCAATGGCTCTAGAATATATATTTTCTTTCAAATAAAATGAAAATCGAAAAATAAAATAGAATTTAAAGTATTCGCCGCATAAATATTGTACGAGTGAAGGGCATCTTATCATATGATACTTTACACATGAACTTCGATTGACACCACTCTTTTTTCCTGAACCTTTCCTCCGTCTATATATAACTCGGTGCTTTCTGCTCTGTAATGCAAAAAACTCTCACTCTTCTCTCTCTCCCGAAAAAATGGAATACATGAAGGGCAAAGCTATGACACCACAACCAACACCAATAACTGTCTCCCCTCCATTCTCTAGCTCTCCATCTTCTTCTCTTTCACCTCCCCAATCCTCTCCAAGCTTGTCTCCACCTTCTAAATCTTCTCCGTTTTTTCCATCATCTTCAGTACAGCACTTTTCTTCTCCTAATACTGAAATTCCTCCCTCTCCTCCGCCTGTTGTTCTCAGCCCATGTGCCGCCTGCAAGATCCTTCGCCGCCGCTGTGGGGAGAAATGTGTTTTAGCTCCATACTTTCCTCCAACTCATCCACTTAAGTTCACCATTGCTCACAGGGTCTTTGGAGCGAGCAACATCATCAAATTTTTGCAGGTTTTGTTATTCTCTCTCTCTCTCTCTCCCAGAAAGTAATTAAGGTCAACTGATTATGTGCAAAATTCTTTTATATCTACAATATATAAAAATATATGTGTGTATATGGTTATTTTTCAATCTCCTAGTGGGTCTTCTCCAAATAAAGCAAATTACACAGTGTTTCTTTTATAGTACGTCATGCAAGCTTTAATATCTTAAAACGATCATGAAGTGAAATCATGGAAATCAACTTAATCAATGGATTTAACTTTAGAACCCTTTAGAATTGGGAATTTGGGACAATCCCAAGTACTCATGGTCCGGTTCTAACTTCGATCCATTAATTAATTTATCCTTAATATATATTGGCTATCGGGTAATGGCATATTGGAGAGTTTCACACACACACAGATATTTTAATTAAACTTCAAAAGTTAAGAATCGGTCACAATTAAACAACGATGTAATTTTAGGAGGGAGGTCAAAGTTAGGTAATAGAGCTATGATTTTTCTACTATTATTGACAATCATATTGAACCCGTTCTACTCGTAAGCTGCACATGATGGACTCAAACATTTCAAAGTCCACCCCGAGTGGGACATGCTTGCATCCTACTGCAAATCAAGACCATCATTAATGTACGTAAAATTCACTCCAAAAAAAAAAATCTGTCCCCGGCCATTCTCGTCCCATCAATATCATTGAGTACGTACAAAAAATACAACCAATTAAATAATTAGCTGAGTTATCTGGTATATATCTATTGATATCTCATGTATGATTCATACTGATCTCTCGATCTGTTTTTGTTATAAATTCTTGCTATTGCTCTGATCAGTAAGTACTTAATAATGTGATTTAATTCTTGCAATATTAGTACGGCCACCAAGCTGCTTCCATGCATGGTAATTAATTCGATCTCCCATCTCACAAACAAAAATTATCAGGAAATTCCGGAGTCCCAGAGAGCAGATGCAGTGAGCAGCATGGTTTATGAAGCAAATGCCAGGATTCGAGACCCAGTCTACGGTTGTGCTGGTGCAATTTGTCAACTTCAAAAACAAGTTAGCGAGCTTCAAGCACAATTGGCAAAGGCGCAAGCTGAGCTCGTCAACATGCAATACCAGCAAGCCAATTTGGTTGCCTTGATTTGCATGGAAATGACAAAATCTCAGGAGTGTTACAACGGTGTTATAAATGAGCAATTACAAGTTATACCATCTGTTGATACAGGAAGTCTTTTAGAGGATAACAATTTGGCCTTGGCTTGGGAACCTCTTTGGACATGATCATCATCGATCATGCATCAACAGCGGAATGAAAATTTTCGGTCAACTTTCCAGCAGGTGGGGTCCGGCCGGGATGCGATCGTGATCAAGATCGAACATATATATGAATTAGAGAATATTTGCAATAAAGTAATTTACTAATTTGTTATGGTAGATCATGATGATGTTTCTGCACTAGACCTCATGTCGTCATTATTGACGAGGGAAACCTTTTACCTACCAGTAGTACTATCTGTATTACGTACATTGAAAATTAAGGAGTAATTGAGAGAGAGAGAGAGAAAAATAAAATAAAAAATAGAGCAAAACTTGAAGGAAATAATTAGGAATGTATAAGGACATCGATCCTAATGATCTTAGTGCATGATCTCTATTCTAATTCTTGAGTCAAAGAATATACTAATTTTATCTTCGGAAATTAATGCTTATGAGTACCGAATATTTCTTCTAGATTGTCCTGAGAATACTTCATGTACATTTGTGAGCAACAAAGCGTACGTACGTGCGTACATTTTATATACCATATATGCACATCCGATCAGCATAAGTAATTAATTACAGGTAACCATGCGAAGGAAAAATTGCAGGATTGATATATATTAGGAAAAAATAAAGACAGTTCGATCCAAAGTAACGCAGCTAAAGACAGGATTGATAAGACAAATTAGCCCTTATCATATCCGCCAAAAATAGAGCTGTGTGACGTTGAAATGTCAAGGTCATGATCAAATATTGCTAAAATGGTAATCAGTACTACATCTATTTAGGAAACTTTTATTTACCACACTGCCTAAATTTCATTTCATTATATAAGATATTACACACTTATCAGTTATTAGTACTATTATACGATTCTTATTCAATAATAATGAGTGTGCCCAGTAAAATAAAAATGATATGATAATATGGTATATAACATTATTGATTTATATATATATATATATATATATATATATTCCTTAGCCCCACTCCTCATTAGCTCTAGGACTGACATTTCATCCGAGTTCCAGCTCGAGAGTCCGGGCCAAAATCCTGACTGGATTAGCCCAACCAAGATAAACAGTCCTAGGCTCTCCTTTTCCTCAAGTTTGATCCTCATCCCCAACTATATATCAAACTTTAATTTATATGGTAATATATATATATATATATATAAATATATATGGATGACAGGCCGCTAGCTGCTTAATTATTAATGATTTACAGAGGAAACGTGAAGTGTAAGTCCTTTGGAACATTAGAAGTGAAGTGATTGATCATTAATAATTATATAGTACTGTACGTCGCTAAAACTTGTCTGATATTAAAAGGTCTGCATGCATGCATGGAGTTAACTTATATATTTTTACCCAAAGCCTGTATATAATGGCTAGTTCGGTTGCATTCACATCATGAGGACTAAAATCATTAATTATTTTCTTTCCACATTTTCTATTTTTGCCCCAAGGTCAGTTTCCACATGAGTGAATCATGTATTAGGTGCTAACTAGGGCCTGATAATCTATTGGCCGGTAGCTAGCTTACATGTTATTCACAACCACGCATGCATGCAAGGATTGCTGTCGGCCGGTCACATATATTACCGCGTACTTGACCCACAGTTGTCGGAGTCGGAGATCAGATCAAGTAGTTCTGTTGCTTTGCCAAGCTATGATAATTACATCAAGTTTTCAACTTTTTCTCGAACCTGCGTAGCCATGAACATTAAAGAGGCTGCATGCATGCAGTAACTGGAAGATCACCAAAAGGCAAAAACTTTAATTTGGAGTAAGGTTACGCATCTTACTTATATTGGATCAATATTTTGAATATCGTACCGGATATCGTATCGATTAAAGTATTAGAATGAAGTATTTCGATACTAATATCATTTTGTATACTGTTTCGAGATAGTCGATATATGAATAAATTATATTCTAAAATAATAGTCTATATATGAATAAATTATATATAAATACATAGATATAAATTATAAATAGTCTAGTCTGAATTGGAGGTAAAAAAATGAACTTGTATTTTGAAAAAATGATAAAAAAAATTGAAGGTCGAAATATAGGCCAAAATCTAGGCCGGTACGAAATATATGTAATACCTGTACTGGACTAGTGGCCAATATGGCATATTTCAGTCATACCGGCTGGTACGGTATGATATTTAAAATAGTGTATTGAATACCAGTTAGAACACTAATTGTTAATTATTGATCACGATGAAACCAGCGACATACAGTACTAGGTTATTTAAAAAATCGTCATTGTAGATACACGTGATTTGAACTTTAATTCAAGCTTCCACATAGTACTGTGCGTTAAAAGCATGCATGCAGTTCCAGATTGACACAATTTCATATATAAGATGATCAACCAAATTCACATTATTAACATTCGCAAGCTCTTAGAAATAAGAATGCATGATTAATATATATATATATATATATATATATATTCTCCCTTGATCAAATCATAACCATTTTCCGACAACGCCATACACCGTGCATGCATGTTTGAACGAAAACTTAATTAGTGCCTCTCATGACTCTTTGTCGACTCTGTATAAGATTCTCCTCGAGGACGATCTGTAGAAACTCAAAACAAGTAGAAACTGGGAGAAAACTTCCTGATCATTATTCAAGAAAAATAATATTTCACAAAATGAATTTTGATGATGTATAATTACAATGAGGCTCTTGCTTATATACAAACTAAATCAGGAGCCAACTAAACTAAGCTAATTGTAAAACTGTAAAACAAAACTGTAACTAAATTTGTTTTGCTAGCTAGGCTGGTTAGCTCTAATAACCCCTCTCAAAATGGAGCATGAAGATTATGGTAGATTTACTTGGATAGAAGAAACTGGAATTGAGCTTTCCCGAGGGCCTTGGTGAAAATGTCTGCTAATTGGTGAGCTGAAACAACATAAAAGGTCTTGATAACACCTTTTGCTTTACTGTTCTTGTATAAAATGACAATCAATTTCAACATGCTTTGTGTGAGCATGATGATCTGGGTTTGCAGCCAATGAAATAGTAGATTTACTATCACAATATAGAGAGGTAGGTGAAGAATGAGAAATTCGCAAGTCATGAAGAAGCTGTAATAACCATATGACTTCACCGCTAGTTGATGCTAAGGCATGGTACTCTGCTTTAGCAGGGCTTTTGGACATTATAGTTTGTTTCTTAGACCCCCAAGAAACCAATGAATCACCAAGGAAAAGGCAAAACCTTGTAATGGATCTTCTACTGTCAACACAGGCAGCCCAATCAGAGTAAAAAAACCCTCTAATTTGAGTAGAAGATGATGCTGGAAAATACAATCATTGTGCAGGAGTTCCTTTTACATATCGAAGAACTCTGTAGGTAGCATCTAAATGGGATTTGCAAGGCTTGTCCATAAACTATGCTAGGAAATGAACCGAATATGATAGGTCTGGATGAGTTATTATGAGATATAATAATCAACCAATGAGTCTTCGATACTGAGAATGATCTTCTAAAACATCAACATAAGCTTTTGTCAACATAAGCTTGGAATCCATAGGGAATTGGACAGGTTTGCAACCAAGATAACCACTGTCCTCTAAGACTTCAAGAGCATATTTGTGTTGAGATACATAAATTCCAGCAGTTGTATGTGCTATTTCTAAACCTAAGAAATACTTTAGTTGACCCAAGTCCTTGATTTTGAATTGATCATGAAGATAAGACTTTACTTGAGTAACATATAACATATCATTGGAAGCAATTAGAACATCATCAACATAAATCAAAAGTGTTGTAAAAGATGAATCTTGCACCTTTGTAAACAAGCTATAATCAGCTTTAAATTGCTTATAACCGAGGGACAAAAAGGTAGTAGTCAATTTCTGAAACCATTGATAGCTAGCCTACTTCAATCCATACAAAGATTTCAATAAACGACATACTTTGTGCTCCCCTTCTTTTGCAAAACCTAGTGGTATCGCCATATAAAATTCATCTTCTAAATCCCCATGCAAAAAAATATTGTTCATATCAAATATTCTAAAAACCAATTTTGACTAGCAGCCAAAGCCAAAAAACAACGAACTGTTGTCATTTTAGCAACAATAGAGAATGTTTTAGCATAGTCAATTCCCTCCTTTTATGTAAAACATTTTGCTACAAGACATGCTTTATATATTTCAACACTGCCATATGCCTTGTACTTAGGGGTGGCAATATGTGACACGATCCGTTAATTCAATACGAACACGACACGATAAAAGCGAGTTAGAGTTTAGCCTTAACGGGTTCGGGTCAAAACGGGTTGACCCGTTAAGACACGATTGCTTAACGGGTCACTAACGGGTCAACCCGTTATGACCCGTTAAGAAAATTAAATTTACCTTTATACCCTTAGACCTAAAGGGCAAGGAGGACGCTCCACTTCCTTCTTCAAGTTCTAAATTTATTTAAATCTGTGTTTTTAATTTTTTATTATATTTGAGATTGTAATATTAATATATTTACATTGTATGTTTTGTTTATTATATTTGAAATGTAATTTTAATAATGAATATTATTATAAATTGTGTGGATCATATTTGTTTGGATTGTAATTTTAGACTTGTAGTTAGTTTTTCATTTTTTATAGATGTTATTTATATTTATATATTTATATAAAATCAATTAAGTCAAACGAGTCGTGTCGTGTCGTATCGTGTCTGTTCAACCCATTAACGTAAACGGGTTGAAACGAAACGGGTCGTATCGTGTCGCATCGTGTCAATTTATTTTTTATTCATTAACGGGTCATAATGGGTCGTGTCGTGTCAACCCGTTATCTTACCATGTCGTGTTTAGGTTTGAAATTTTGATACGAAATCCTTAACGAGTCGTGTTCGTGTCGACCCATTAAGTGTAATGTACATACCTTGACACGACACGAACACGACCCGTTAACACGAATTGACACCCCTACAGTTGTACTTCACCCTATACACCCACTTACAATCAATTGCTTTCTTACCAAGAGACAAATCAGTAACTGTCCAAGTTTTGTTATTTTCAAGAGTTGAAATTTTTGCATTCATAGCTTCTTGCCATTTAGGATCTTTGGAAGCTTGTTTGTATGTCTTGGGTTCAAGATGAGTTGAAATATAAATTCTAAAGGCTTTATGAGTGGGAGAAAAATGAGTGTAAGAGAGATACTTTGAGAGATCAAATGTTGTACCAGGATGCATAGAACTCGAAGGGAGTGAAGTTTGATCAAAAGTATGAACGATTTTGCAATGATAATTCTGCAAATAAGATAAAGGATGTTTGGCACGAGAAGATCTTCTAGGAGGAACATCAACTAGATCATAATGTTTTGGACTGATGTCACTAGAAGTTGGTAGGGAAGAAAGTACATCAACTGATGGAGAATGATCAATGTCATTGACACAAGTAGGAAGAACAAAGTCTGAGTGATAAATAGAATTAGGAGTTAGATTTTGAAAAGGAAATGAATTCTCATGAAAAACAACATTACGAGAGACAAAGATAGATTGAGTGTCTAGATCTAAGAGCTTATAACCCTTGGCTTTGTGAGGAGATATATTGGTAGCAAAACATAGACATATGAATACCTTCAAGTGAGAGTATGAATTTTTCAAACAAAAGCTCATAAGGAGACTTATTGTTGAGTAAATGAGAGGGAGATCTATTGATTAAGTTTGTAGCTGTTATGATATAATCACCCCAGTAAGATAAAGGGATGTTGGATTGAAATCTTAACGCTCTAGTAGCATTCAATAGATATTGGTGTTTTCTTTCAGGTACTCCATTTTGTTGTGGAGTATGTGGACAACTATGTTGATGCACGATTCCCTTATAAGACAAGAGATTAGACAGATTAAATTATGTGCCATTATCAGAACGAAGGATCTTGACTTTGGATACAAATTGTGTTTCAACCATAGGCAAGAAGGACTCAAATATATTGCCAGTTTGGGACTTGAATTTTAGCAAACAAAGGCAAGTACAACGAGTGAAATCATCAACTATTGTTAAAAAATAGTACTGACCATTATTAGTCGAAACAACAATTGGACCCCAAAGGTCACAATGAATAAGCTCAAAAGAAATGGTAGATTTAATAGAACTAATGGGAAAAGAAGGTCTATGCTGCTTAGCTAATGGATAGATTTGAAATTGATTTTATTATTATGATGAAAACTGACATCAGGAAGTACATCATGTAACATACGCATTCTGAACAAAGACATGTATCCTAATCTGCTATGTCACAAGGCAAGTTTATTTGTAGAAATTGAAAAAGAAATAGAGTTGAAAGAAAGTAAAGATAAAGGTTGAAATACAGAACATGAAGCAGAGTTGGAATTCAGCAAATATAGTTCATTCTTTTGATTAGCCACTCCAATCGGCTTCGAAGCAAACAGGTCCTGAAGCAAACATTTATCAGTCAAGAATATCATGGCAATATTTGAATCTGAGGTGAGTTTATGCACGGAAATCAGATTGAAAGTGAATGAAGGGCCATACAAAACATGTTGTAAGGTTAATGTTGCCGATAGCATGACTGATCCTATATGAGATACAGGAGCAAATTGACCATTTGTAGGCTAACTGTAGCATTAACAGGAGTAAAAGGTGAAGAAAATAGAGAAAGAAAACATACCATATGGTTTGTAGCTCCATTGTCAACAATCCAAGTTTTCAGGGAATGAATGTGTGTAAAAGAAATGGAATTAAGACAATGAGCTATTGCAGAACTAACAAAACAAAGAGAAGATGAACTACCTGTCATATTGGCATAGCTGGTAGGTTGTGGTGGATTGGATAGAGAAGAAATACCTAGAGGTGAATCTGGTTTTAAGCTGAGTTTGCAGAGCATTGAAAAGCTGTTGAAGTTGCTCTTGAGAAAAGACTTGACCAGAATTAGGAATTGAATTTGCCTCTAGGGAAGTAGACACTTGATTAATAGATGATCAGTGAAATCCAGATTTAGAATCAACAGAATTTTTCTACTTTGACACCCAACCCGAGGGATAACCATGAAGCTCGAAACACTTGTCCCGAGTATGGCCCTCTTTCGGTTACAATGTGTGCAGTGAGGAGATTCTCTCTGACCAGTAGAATGAAAATTCTTCCTCAGTACAGCAGCAACAACCGAATCAGAAAGTGAATGTGCTTGAGAAGCTAGCATAGTAATGTTCTCTTGATTCAACGAAGAGGTACGAGGAAAACACGTTGACGCTCTTCTTGAATAATCAAATAATAGATTTCGTCCAACGAAGGAAATGGTTTCATAAAGAGACTATTACCTCGAGTAGTGAGATAATTCTCATTCAGTCCCATGAGAAAAAACATGGTAAGGTTTTTCTCTTCACGAGCAACAATGAGTTCGAGAACTTTACAGGTACATGTGGCACATTTTCCACACGTACAATCAGGAATAGGCGAGAATTGATGCCACTTGTTCCACAGAGATTCAAGGCGAGTGAAATAATCACTCACAAATGATTGATTCTGAGTGATATTATTAAGAGCTTGTTGATATTATTAAGAGCTTGTTGGATTTCCAAGATCCAAGCTTCGTTGCTCTACTGCAAACGATGTTTATGCAATTTCCATATCTTCTTAGTAGTTTCTATATACAAGATTACCTGTGCAATTTCTGGAATCACCGAAGCACATATCCAAGAAGAGACCATTAGATTACAACAAAACCAAGCATTGTAACCAGGATCATCCGTAGAACTTGGAGGTTGGATACTGCCATCAATAAATCCGATCTTGTTCCGAGAGCCAATCGTCATAAGCATTGCATGGCCCCAAGAATAATACTTCTTGCTATTGAGCTTTGGAGAGACGATTGCCGTATTGGAAACATCTGCCGAAGTGATCATATATTGATTGTCAAGGTTAGTTGACAAAGAAACTGTAGACGATGAAGGATTTGTAGTCGACATACTGTGAAATCAAATAAAAGTAGAGAAAAACAAAGTGCGGAAACTAGTCATGAAAGATGGATTTTCTTTTAATACCATGTAGAAACTCAAAACAAGTAGAGACTAGGAGAAAACTTTATGATCATTATTCAAGAAAAATAATATTTCACAAAATAAAATTCGATGATGTATAATTACAATGAGGCTGTTGCTTATATACAAACTAAATTAGGAGCCAACTAAACTAAGCTAACTGTAAAACAAAACCGTAACTAAATTTGTTTTGCCAGCCAGACTGGTCAGCTCTAATACGATCGACAAAAGAAAAGCTGTTGGGACTGATTCATTTTCTTCGTCGATCTGAATGCTGAAGTAGTGCTCTTTTTTTTTTTGCAGCTTTCTAAGTAAGTACGGATTACGCAGAAAAAAGAACAGTTATATTGTGAAAACATGCGGCCTATCGCGTGTGTCATGTGGGCGTCTACATTAATAATGGTACTTAATGGGCAAGTCTAATTTGGGATTCATTTTTATTAAGAAAGAGACGTTTGGGTTATCGGCTTTATATTAAGACCAGCTAGCTGGTTGTTCAAGCTAGCTAGAGACAAGAGAAGAACGATGTACGACGTTATTCTTTTTGAGAGAATAATACTCGATGCTTGAGGTTGAATGCATGTGCTAGCTACAAGATTCATCTTGTGATTAATATAATGCATATATATATATATTTGACCCATTAAAGGTTGAGAAGCCAATCGTACGTGTTCTGCTAGCTAGGTAGCTTCTGTGGGGCTTGACTTTTGTATGGTCGGAATGATCATTAATTAGGCTAAATATTGGCAATCATTTTAATTTCTAGGTCAATTTTTTTTTTCCCTTTTTTCTGTTTATTGTTTTAGTTTATAGGCATCTTTGGTGCAAATGTAACACTATTAATTAATGTCCCACATAATGTATTTATAGGTGCATGCAGGAGCTGATGCATCATGCATGTCAACTTATAATATAATTATGAAGCTGCATGTTGGGTCACTTTCTATTAGGTTGGGATTAGTTTAGAAAGCGATCGACTAACTGAATTCAGCAAATGCCTCTTGTCATGTACAATAACTTTTCATCACTTATTTCTTTCAATTAATTTTCTACATTCAATAATAAATTAGGCCTTCTATTCATGTGTGTGTGTGTGTTTATATATATATATATATATATATATATTATAAGTTAAGTTTATGATCAGCAGACTACTTGTTGTAAGACTCATTATGGTTATAAAAATATTAAAATATCAATACTTTTTTATGCTAACTGATATGTTTTTTAAACGTTAGTGCTGTGTTGAGTATTAAAATAAATAGATTTACAAATAAATTACTTTTAGAACATATATAAGACTCTAACCGGCTTATATATTAAAAATTTATTTAATTTATGCATTAAACTGCTAAAAACCATTAATTTACATCCTAAATTATCGTTTTATATCGTTTTATACTAAAACTATTGAAGATTTTTATTTTATAATTTCCTCTATTTTTATACGTAAAGAGCAATAGTTTATTACGCGAGCCCATGTAGGGAAGAGAGTTCAGCCAGCAGTCACGGGCCCAAGTCCCAGTGCTCTCTTCGCTGGATCCTTGCATTCATTTAAGGACCAGAAGCTCAACGTTGGGCCGCGCTTTTCAAACCGCTGATATGGGAATTTATTTATTTCCTCCTCATATAAGAAGCCCAAATCTTATTGGTCCGGACTCGATCCAAAAATGGGCCAAGACCCACCTTCTTAGCCAGACCCAAAATAGAGCACAACCATTGCACCACCGGCACCAAGAAAAGGGCATCGCCATGAGCGATTAGGCATCTGGCAGCACATTCGGTCTCTTGAGCACATAGGTTTTCCGGGAAAATGAGCGGAGCAGGAAAGAAAGTTGCCGATGTGGCACTGAAGGCGTCGAGAACCATAGACTGGGAAGGGATGGCGAGGCTTCTGGTCACCGATGAGGCTCGGAAAGAGTTCGCAACTCTTCGCCGCGCCTTTGATGAGGTCAACTCCACCCTCCAGACCAAGTTCAGCCAGGTCCAAACACCACCACCAACCCCCTCTTATATATATATATATATATATATATATATATATATATTTATCTCTTACGGGTGCCTCTGTAATTTTGCTGGATCTTTTCCATTTCTAAATTGATTTCTTTTTTATTTTAATGTTTTTTTATTTGTTATGCATCGGAGATTGCTCAGAATTGTCGTGTTGAAAGAATTGGATTTTCTTCAGTTGGGGTTTTGTTCGTTGATTTTTGTTGGACGGGTCTCTTCTGTATTTCTGTATTTTAATTACTTCTGTTGCTATCAGTGGTTTGTGGTAGAAAATGAAAGAGGGATAATCTTTCATTGGCTACTGTTTTGTGAAATTCAGTTCGGGAAAATAGAGCTAAAAATGTAGGTTATTTTTATTTTTCTATTTTTCTATTTAATGTTTTCTTTGGTTCGTTAGGAATGTAGGTTAAGAAAGGAATGATAGTTTTTGGAACAAAATTTTTTTGCTATTGTTTGATATCAAAGAAAACAAAAATATTAGCTTTAGACTAATGCATTTGTTTTATTTAGCTAGGAGCTACAATAATATACTATGATTCGATCCTTCTAATGCTCTCCATGTTTCAAATGAGTAGCATGCTTGGAGAGTATGGCATGTAGGAGCTCAAATGAGCGTTTGATGTGTGGCTTTAGATAACATAAAATGGCTTCATGGAGATCGATAATGAGTAGTAATTAATTAGATTGCCTTTTGACCTTACTAGCTGTTGATCTTGAATGAATGATTTATCTTTGGGCAGGAACCAGAGCCCATAGATTGGGAATATTACAGAAAAGGAATTGGGTCTCGCTTGGTGGATATGTACAAAGAGGCTTATGACAGTATGTTTTCTAACTCACTGGTGAATGCGCTGGCAATATATATTAGTTTTGTGTGGTTACTTTATGTTATTATAGTTGCATCATCCTTAGGGTCCTTGTACAATCACGATTTCTGCATCTTTGTTGTCAGACGATTCTACTTTATGTTCTTATGTCATTAGATGGTACATTTAGGTTGCTAATTCTGGTACCTAGTACTTATAAAAAAAAAAAAAAAAACTCTGGTACCTAGTAGTCTATTCGGTACCTAACCATTTCTTTCATTTCTTTTTGTTTATTAACCCTTCATTCGGTTAGCATATCTCAACACCATTTATTCTAGGTGGCATGCTCTCACTCAATGTCCTTGTGCTATTTACTTGTTGCTTAAGTGCACTTGCTTAATTCCTTCATGTGCTGCACCAGGGAGGAAAACTTTTTTTTTTTTTTTTTTTTGATGTCGGGGAACCTCTCCAAGGCAGGGCCCTTCGGATCCACCTCTGCAGAGTAAACCCCGGTCCCGTACACTACACCCTCGGAAGTTTCTCTACACGGAACTGGTTAAATTGCTGGCTTTTCACCAGGGGTGTGGTCCCAAAGAATTGTTTGCACCCATGAGATGTTAAATCTTGGACCTTGAAGGGAGTGATACCCCAAGACCAAAGTCTTCACAACTTGGGCCAACCCCTTGGGGTTAGGGAGGAAAACTAAAGGAAGAGAAAGAAAAGGGTAAGAAGGAAAGTAAATGAGAATTCTTGTATTCCAAGTTCAAACTAACTCTAAAAGCAGCTTATGCTTGTGTATGGAAAGGATAATTTAGGAAATATGTTCTAATACTTTTTTTGACTGGGAAATATGTTCTAATTCTTCATTATCGTTGCCAGATTAGCCAAGAACCCTTGAACGATTGAAATTTTGATTAGCGAGATCAAGTAGTATCATTCGTTATCGCAACTTTGTGCCGAGTAAACCATTATCAGCATGAAACACTCAAGGGACTTCTAGGCTTACCATTTGACAAGTTTTTTTCTTGAGGGATTTGCTGAATGTGGAGCATGTTTACCTATGAACATATTATGGGCAGCAGGAATTTGATTACTAACTTGTACAATTCTTTATATATGGTTTCAAATGCCAATCATGGAATAATGAATTTTAGTGCTTTTACTAGTCCATTCTTAATTTCTTAGTCCATGTCTCTGTTGGGAATCACTTTTATTGTCCTTTTTTTAGTTGGTTTTCACTTTTCTAGAGTTTATGATTATCCATGTTTTCCCCATGTCAATTGTTTGTAACTTGCAGGCATAGAAATCCCCAAGTATGTAGACACAGTCACTCCTCAGTACAAACCAAAATTCGATGCACTGGTGAGAACTTACTCAAGATCAATTGCTTTATGCCCTCTTCCTCCCTACCTCTATCTTGATATTAGCATCTGATATGTTTATATGTTGACTTTACATAAAGTTGGTGGAATTGAAAGAAGCAGAAGAGAAATCCTTAAAGGAGTCTAATCGTTTGGAAAAGGAAATTGTCGAAGTACAAGAGATGAAGGTGATAGAAAACAACTGCTCTTTACATCTTCAGTCTCCCAAAATTTTTATCACTTCTCACAGCTTTTCATTTATATTGACAGAAAAAGATTAGCACCATGACTGCAAATGAGTACTTTGAGAAGCATCCTGAGTTGAAGAAGAAGTTTGATGATGAAATCCGTAATGACTACTGGGGTTATTGATTACGTCTTCTGATTCTACCAACTTGTCTCATTTCAGCTGAATCCCGCAAAATTCTCATGTCCCATGTTTGTTGGGTAATAAATAACCATTTTCTCTTGTTTGTAATCTGGTTACTTTTGGTTGGAGGATTTGAGCTTTAGCCAAACCATGTGAAAATAGGATTTTATTTGTACGGCAGACACAGATCTCCCTCTTGATTTATATAAAAGCAGGATTTGAATCTGCGAGCATTACCGAGTATCATGTTTCCCATTCATATAATAGGATTACAGAATATTTCTCGGATGTTGTCCCGGAAATCATCCAGATGATGTGTTTTCCATCTCATCTGAGCATTAGAACTTCTGAAAGCAATTTTGTGGTCGCCATTAGCTGCCTGTGGATGCGCTTGATAACGATCCGTCAACCACCATGCAACTAATTATATTGAGAGCCCGATGTTGCGGCATCGACATTTTAAAACCACCTTTTTCAAGAGACAAAACGGCAACAAACGCATTTCTGAGTTTATCTTCTGATCAATAAAACGATCATCGCAGATCAGGGTAATCTTTCAAATATTTAGACTTTATCGTCATTGGATACGCAGAATGGTCATATCACAAGAGCTCAAGAAAAGATATATATGTACATTTTAATCACGTATGTAACTGAAAGTCAAAAGCAAAGAGAAAACAAAGTCCTCTTTTTTTTCATGAATTATAGAGAAAAAACAAAGTTGGGAATGAATTAACTTTCGGGAGATACAAGATAGAATAAACATGTTTGTGCCGCCATCAAGCGGCCCAAAAAAGTACGAAACAAGTAAAGAAACTGCAAAAGAAAAAATGGCAGTAACGTTTGCCAACGGAAAATTCGGGTATAAAATGCTAATACTAAGCTCGGAAAAAGCTCAAAACTTTTTTTCAGCTGCATTAACTTGCTATCATCATGTGAAAAACCAAAGGATGCATTCTAGTGTTGCTGCTTCAAAACTTTAGCCGGAAGTTGCCACCTTTTCCTGAGACAGTTGCTCGCCTGCTACCTCCTTATTTTTGTCCATGGCCTTCCTTGCAAGCTCGTAGCCTGCAAAGTTCATAGCCCCTAGGGGAGCAATCCAGAAGAACCTGGGTACTGCACCTTTAAATAAGCCAAGGGGTCCCTCACGGCGGAGAATAGAGATGGCTACCATTGACATTGGTAAAGATCGACCTTGTGCAGTCATCATTCTAGTCTTCATCACATCAAAGGGTGTAGTGACAACAGCAGCTAGCCCACCAGATAAAGCTCCAACAGCAATTGTTTCCCAGGGTTCCAGGTCCCGTCCCAGAAGTTGCTGCACAGCCTTCAAAACAGCACATGAAGATCAACATGATAGTACCAATTGACTTTCACATGGGTCCCACCTAAGCCCATGTCAAACTCAATCTAACAAACAACAATAAACAGACAAAACAGAACACCAATTACACCAAACATATTTCATATTGTATCAGCTCAAGGCCTGCTAGATAATTTCTCCCATTTGATCAATTACCAGCAACAGACATTTATGCCCATGGTGGAGACTTCTCTCTCCACAGAATTCTGGCATCCGAAAGCTTGAACGAGTTCTTAATTTTTTATATATAAGGGGGCCTACACTGGACATTTGTGAGGATATTACTTCTTAAATTTCCATTTGCCATGTTTTCTGTTGGCTTCGTTCTCTTGTCCAACTCTTAAATCATCCCACAATGGACAATGATACACAACTTTTTTCACAACCATTTTCAAAAAAGTAACGCTATAAACCACACTCACATCCCACTTTCATTCCACTATGTAAAATGTGGCACTTTTATCACCCTGGATGATCCTTTATTTTTTTTAAAGAAGAAATATTAATAGTGATGGGCAATGCCACCTCATCATAGTAGGATGTGAATGTGGTATATACAATTTTCATTTTCAAAAACATGTTTTAAATGAAGGGCAAGTTTGTAAAGTAACTTATAAAACAATTATAAAAGTATCATCATTTTACAAAAATACCCCCAATTTAAAACATGATACTGAAAATGGTTGTCTATCATTACTCTTCTACAATATCAATGTAAATAAAATTTGGTTACTTTGGGATCCATGAATTCTTTCAGTCACTGGTACAGTAAGAAGATTACAATCAACAAACCCTATAAAAGAAAGACAATCCTGGCACCTGCGCATCTGAATAAGAAGAACAGCTATCACTAGAGTTCCACACCTTTTTGGATTCAGCATAAAGCCCCATGCCAGCAACATAGAATGGAACCTCCCGACAAAGAGTGGCACCAGTCCCTCGAAAGAAACCTTTAAGACCATCTTGTTGCCAAGTCCCAACAATAGCCTCCCCCACATTGTCAAAAATGCCAGCCTGCAACCGCTGTTTTAATACCTCACAAGGGATCCGCACTGCCGTCCCCAAAAATGTACTACAGAATGATGATAGCGATTGGACCTACACAAGAGCAAATATAGTGACTTTTTTTCTTTATCTGTTAAAACATAATTAGCAACTAAGAGTCTAAGACCTTTTTTTTTCCCTTTTTTCTGTCGTGATTAAATCCATCGCCTCTTGCAAATATCTGAATTCCTCTTCCAAAGGTATATTAGGCAACAAAGAGTCCTATCACATCCCAAATCCCATTATTGTTTATGCTCTTCAAGTGCGTGTGTGCAAGAGCATACAGAGAGAGAGAGAGAGAGCTTATAGTAGCCACAAAAATGCAAATACAGGACATGGAAGCTAGCTGGTTGGAATTACTCTACTGGTACTTTACTTCTACAGTATACTCTACAGGTCATTAATTTGATTTATGCTATTATCTATTTTGAAACTAGAATGAAAGAGCTCCTTAACTTTATATAAGCATATAATTTAGATGCCATGAATAACACCCACAATGTTGAAGATGCATGCGGGACCTATGCTTATGTGACAAACAAGGCAGCTTCTGAAGGACATTTAACTGGGGCAAAAAAATTTCTTCATGGTTTAGTGCCTTCTTGTGATGTTCAAAAGGTACAGAACAACAAATTGATGGCAATCGTAAACTAAAATAAGTTAGTCAACCTCCCAGTAAGACTCTTAAATGGGAACTACACAGTCTGAAAGACAGGACAGACTGGATATCTCATGCTTAAGAAAACCTATCTCTGACATTTTCAAGACAAAATAGGCAATTGTTGCTAATTCCTAACATCAGATAGTACATAATTCTCAAAACTTCTTTCAAACAGAATCCAAGGAAGATACAGGACAAAAACATGAAAAGATTGGAGAGTGGTGTAAAATTCTGTAATAAACACAGCTAAATAACCATTACCTGGATGTCTGAGAGTGCTGGAGCAACATTTATTAAAACAAGTTTACTTGTTTCAAATATCCCAGTTCGCAGACCATGGCTGCAATGTCCAGTGAAAACATCAGCCAAAAGAACAAGAATTGACTGGCAAATGAGAGAAGAAAAAATAAAAATAACCTTGAAAACTGTCCAAGAATTGCAGGGATTGAACCCCTATACAACCCCTGAACTCCAATCTGTGGAAGCTTTGAAATGATTTCAGGGAAGGTCAGCGTTGATGCTTGTACACGAGTCTGAAAAACCCAATAAATCCAATCACTTTAAGAAATGAAGCTGTACCAATAATATCTCCAACCATAGAAATCTAAGAAATGAAAGTGCATTAAGATTGGTACTTAAAATTTATATATACTGTTCATGACAGCACAATTACTAGAAGTGCCAATGCATGACCAAAAAACCAAGCAAAAGAATTTGCCTTTATTGTATCGACAGGGTGCATTAAAGAACATGAAAGGGCGCAAGAAAGGCCTCCTGCTAATGCAGATCTTAGAACACTTCCAGCTGGTATTTCCACAGGCGGTGCAACAGCAACAACAGTTGCAGCTTCAAACCAGATGCTCCTGTACATATTACAAAAAGAGGTTACCATCAGCAAGAAATTAGTAATTTGTGAATACTAGTCCTATCAGCAAACAAAATAATCAAAAGTGTATATTAGAGAACTGCTTAATTGTTTCTGCATTCTCTAATCTCATTCCAAAGTTTCAGTCTCCAGAAACTATGCATTAACCAGCAAGAAAAAAATAGAACTGTTACCATTTCAAGGCACCAAGCAAAGAAAAAAGTATACACTAGAAAATTTAGGAGTAACTGAACCAAACAAGCTATTCAGCTATCAAGACTCAAACTACAGGTTTGGGAACAAGTTCATACTTCTGATTGAACCAAAGGAAATTCAACAAAAAAACATGCATGAACACGTTCTGAAAACTTTCTTACCGAGGATCATCTTGAAGCCGATCAGAAGGGAGAAGCAGCATAAAGTTTCGGAAATGTCCATAAGAAATAGGTCCTTCCGTGTCTGCTTTCAGAAATCGCATCATAGCGACAGCATTGTCTTCATTTGCAGGAAGCCCTGCATTTTTCAGCGATGCCAATATTTCACTCTTTTGCAGTGTCCCAGACTTGCTCAGGCAGAGAGAAGTATAAGCACGAAGAATGGTTGGTTCCTTCTGTTCCATCAAGGACAAAAACTGTTTCCAACCAATTGATTTTGAAAATAAGTGACTTCTAGTGCGGTGCATAAACTCCTGAGCATATCTTCGAGGTAATTTTCTCTTTCGAAATGCAACTTCAAGATCTTCCAAAGTTACTTGGCCATCACCATCCCTATCCAACTCCTCAAAGAACCTCCTCCCTGTAAGAAAGTGTGGGCTAAAATGGGTAAAAATGTTTCTTTTCAGATAATGTATATGCAGAAGAACCTGAGTAGGAAAAATATATTAACCAAGATGACTACTCTTTTCCCTTTTCCCCTTTCAAAACTCTCAATCTCCTAAAATTGTATATTTCTTCGTCAACCATCTAGTCATTGACCAAGCGTCAATGCCCATCATTTAGCTATGGTAACCAATGCCCACTCATGTGTAAATGTCTCCCTGTAATACATAGCATGGTTATGGCAGTATAAATGTTTTCCCTGTATCCATTCCTAATCTGGCCTTTTTTGAAACACAATATAAACCTAAATATTACTGGATAGCTTTTTCATAGGGTGTGGGGTGGTGAATAGTGGCTGAAAAGAAGAATTTTTCTCCTGGATATTACACTCAACAATGACAAAAAGAGGACAGAAAAACAGGCAATGGTTCCCGCATCTTCTCATAAGATAATAAACACTCCCCCTGCATTTTTCTCTTCTTCTTTCTAGGGGTAGGAATTATTTATTGAAGCCTGAAATGTGTACCAATTGCCAATCCACGTAAATCCTACTCTAAGCCTTATCCTACAAACCAAACACAGCCTTAATGTCCACAAACATGTTACCAGCAAACAACATCCATCGTTACGGGTGTCAATTAAACTAGCTGGGAACAACAGTTGTTAAATGCCGTGACTCAGAGGTACAAATAGTATCAACTTTCTAGATAATTTACTCCACTTACATAGAAACATCATAATTACTTTCATTTTTGTCATCACTCAAAAGCATAAATAATTTTCTTAGATGTTTTTAGAACTCAAACATCAAGCATCTCGCTATTAAAAACCAGCTAGTTGTGCAATCAAAGCAAACATATCTTCGCCACCTGACATTTTCCTCCTCCGGTTTACTGTCATACTCGATATTAATTTTTTAGCATGCAGAAATTTGTTAAATAACAATAAGACAGGTTCCTGCATGTGTGCGTGTTTATATAGCTGTACAATGGTTTTGTTTTAAATTGGAAGTTGTTTGTGGTTTAAAATGGAAAAAAAGTTACTGATTAAAAAAATGGAAAGAAGTTGGTTTTAATAGAAAATGCAGTTTGATTAAGATTTTAGAGAAGTCTCAAAGGAAATGGAGAGGCTGCCAAATATAGATGAGATCTATATAGAGAGTTTAGGGAAAATATCAGGAGCTGTTAGGGAAAGTTTGAAGCTCTAGAGAGCCTAATATCCTGATCTGCCCTGTTCCTCTAGGCTTTCATCTCGGGTGGGCAGCTAATACCAATGTTCCTCTAGGTTTTAAAGCTCTACAAACAATGGCCCCCACCCAAGAAAACATTGTTTGCAGAGCTTTAAAACATTGTTTGTAACAGACTAAATGTCCATGACTTTCTAATTTCAGTTGTAAACTCTAGTTAGGTACTTCTCATGTATACTTCCCTGTGTACTTGGGCTTTGCCTATTATTATGAATAAAATTACTTGATTACCGATAAAAAAAAAAAAACAGGATAAGTCAGCAGGTTAAGGGCAGTAGAGAAGACTTGACCTAGTAATAGAGAGAATAAGCAGTAATCACTTGGACTGTTATGTTTATGTTTATACTAAGTTTATGACGGTCATGTTTCATAAGTTTATCATGGTCATGTTTCATTCTAGTCAATGACATTATTTTTTTTAAAGTATTCTAGTTTGTGATCACATGAAATTTTATGCTGGAATTTTTACGATTCTGTGAATCAAATGATCATGCTTGGGTGATTAAAGTTCATGGATGGAGGTTCTTGGGAATCTTTAATCATCTAAAAGGGACAGCTGATATTTCCAAATCAGTGGAGTATTCTTTAATTAGAATGGAGAATGTAGAGCCAAGATATACACACATCACGAAAAAGAAAAATGAACCATATCTTAAATACTATTTTTTTTTTCCTGAATAAAAGGGTAAGAGGGGGCAGCCGGAGGTGGCTTCCCTACCTTGGTGTGACCATAATAGCCCTACCCAACCGAACAGGAGAGGCCTAGACGGCGGAAAGCTGCAGGCACTCTCTCAAGTCGGGTTTGAGCCAAAGCTTGGGACCCAGCCCCACTAGGGAGTTCAATAAATCCTTTGGCAGCTAATACCAATAATCTCAGATGAATCCCTATTCGGATTCGAACCTAGGACCTAGTACATGGCAAATCACTTAGAAGTAAACCAATGACCATTGAGCCACCACACCCTCGGTGGAGTTAATGAAGTATTAATAAAGAGCCGGTTGTTCTAGTTTTTTTTAGTAGGCTGTATGATATGAAAATTGTGCAGGGAAGGGAGGACAGATTGTTGTGGCAACATGCTGGAAATTACATTTTTACAGTCAGCTCTTATTATAACATGCTGACTTGCCAATGTGACAATCAATTCCCTTGGAAGGGTATTTGGAGAGCCAAGGTGCCTAGTAAAGTTGCTTTTTCTGCTGGTAGGTGTCTCTAGGGAAGATATTGACAATGGATAATTTGAGAAAGTGCGGTATAATCTGCTTGTACTGGTGTTATTTGTGCAAGAAAGATGGTGAGTCAGATCACTTGTTCCTGCACTGTGAGGTAGCAAAGACTTTTTGGGATGAGATTTTCAGCAGGTCAGGTATTGCCCAGGTAATGCCCAAGAGGGTGGTGGATTTCTTGGCTTGTTGGAAAGGATTTATGGGTAGTCATCGCATTGCTGATATCTAGAAGATGATTCTTTTATGTTTAATGTGGTGCATATGGAAAGGAATGGGCGGTGTTTTGATGATAGAGAACACTCTTGGGGGAATTTACAGAGTTTTTCTTTCAAACTACGTATTTGGGCGAAAGTTCTTGTATTGAATGGGGATAATCTGAGGCTCTGTTTGAATGCTAAGAATATCTAAGATGATCTGAATTTATTTGTGAATAGTAGTGAATTAAGATGTTGGAGTGGGTTTTGTAAGTCTCATTGATATATGTTTGGATGTATGAAGTAGGTTGAGATGTGCTTTAATTTTTTTATGGAAAGTTGAAAAAGTAGAGGGTCACATCAATGATTGGTTTGTTGTTGTAGTGATGGAATAATAATAAAAGTCCTATCAATGAACAATGTTGAGTTAAGATAAAAAATAAAAAAAAAAATAAAAAATAAAAAATGGTTATTTCAGATGAAATAAGTTGTGTTTGAATGGAGGGTATATCCAAAACTATCTCAGATGATTTGAGATCACCTTAACACCCAAACGGGCCACATTATTTTCTTTTAGCATTTCCTAGCTCCTAGTCTCTAGCTTGTATCTAGGTGTTTCCGCCTGTATACTTAATGTGAAATTAGGATATGCCTATTTACTTGCTTAAATAAAATCTCTTATTACTTATAAGAAAAAGGATTAATAAAGTAACAAGATCGACTTGGTCCCACGCAGCCAGCAAAAATCCAAATTCATCATGGCATATGTTATGACAACTAGATCATATGAATTCAGCTGATCCGCAAACTAATAGTAAAACTTTATTGAAATTTTGTGTGTAAATTATAGAATTATGCGATGTTTCTAGCATTATATTAATAGAAAGAACTTTTAGATCCTATTTCCAGTTCTGACCAGTATAGCCCAGAATCAACAACAAATTGATACAAAATTATAATGTAGGTGTTAACATTGGAACGTATATTTTCATGGCCACCACATCTATATAACAATATCATTTAGATGAGTAGGTTATAGGACAAATGCAGCATGCAAGGATTTTTACTCTGTCAACAAGGTTGTGCTCTAAAACTGCAGTTCAAGTTGAAGGCTTCATTTAGATGAAGGAAATAAGATCCCAGAGATCTTATTCCAAAATAACCCAAATACTAACGTTCTTGCAATTCCAAATAACTTTTTCTTCGTCCTTCCAAAAAATGAGCAAAATGGCACCACCGGATTTTTTCCCCAGGTTGCCACCTTCCATGATAATGACTAGACATAACAGTGCTCGGCACACATGACGCAGATTCTTCAATAACATAGCTTTAGTGTTTTACAATTTCAAGGACAAGACGGCCCATCCACCAGAATGAAAAAAACTTCCGTCGAGAATTTATACCAAATAGACAAAAAAGAAAAGATAAAAAGAAACAGAAAAAAGTGAAACCAAATTTGAAGCAACCTTCATTTTTATTATTAGGATACCTGAAATACCATACCTTCTGCTTCAGTGTATCTAAAGAAATCCTGGACAGAGAATAGTTTCTTCTTATCAGGATAATCTTTAGAAGTACGCCCCAACTGTGGTACGAGCTCAATTAGTTCTGTCAACGAAACAGTGGACAATGTGGATCTCAAGCGCTCCACATTTGATAGAGGAATACCAAGGATACCACTGGCCAGCTTCTGCGGTATAGTGCCTCCAGTTTCTTCACTGTTCCCAGCGGCAGCACCATCATAACCGTCTTCATTAACCGAAGAAGCCACGTCAACTACACTCGAAGGCACACCTCCAACTCTAGCAAACCTTAAATTTCCTAAAAGCCCATTTACATCTGCTTTTCGACCTTCTAAGATATTAGTGAGTGCATTCAAATGATCGGAATAAGATGAAGAGTTCGGCAGAGAAGTGTCAGAACTCTTATAACCATGTTCTTTCACACCCTGATCAAACTTCTGAAGGTTCTGAGTTAACTGATCCAAAAGAAAACCAATAAAGCAATCGAGCGATACATGTTTTGCTTGATTCTGAAATTTTCTAATTGGTCCCTCAGAATCTTTTTGTTTCGCTTCCCATGAAACCTTTGGTTTTATAGAAGTACAAAAATTTTCCTCATCCCCGGGTTTCTGAAACTGCTTCTTACCCGTTTTGAACGGGCTGGGAAACCCCTGAAGGAAACTGTTCAGCAACAAAGACCATGTGACTGCAAACTGCAAGCAATTCATACAAGAACCAACATCCTCCTTATCCCCCAAATCCCTCTCTTTCAAACCCCTGTCAGGCAACTCAGCGCGATGCCCATTTCCCGAATTCGGCGAAAACATTCCCAGGAAGGCCTTGATCGGAACCTTAATCGACAAACCCATCTTCCTATCATCACCAACAACACACTGGCCATCCTTCTTCTTCACGCCACAGATATGAACCTTGCCATTCCTATCACCACCGCTCACTTGGCCAACCAACGCAACACTGTTTCCCTTGTTCTTAGGGCCTCCCCCCCAGCAATGTTCTAGATCTTTCGCCGCTTTCCGAATGCCCAATTCGAGAGGCGAAAGCACTTCTTTTACAACTTGAACCGAATTGAAAAACGATTCGATGGGGTCATTGGCAGATACCATTACTCACCAACCCGAAGATTTCCGCTCCAATATAAATTATAATTTGTATATATCAATTATCGCAAAATATGGGTATGAGTTTTTTTTTATATAAAAATAAAGAAGGACCACAAAAGTTACAAATTTCTTCCTTACAATTTAAAAAGGCTTCTCAATAAAATATAAGAATTTCAATAACAAGGGATAAATAGGGTTATTGAACCGAACCAGAACATTTTGAAGAAGGAGCGAGCTGGTGAGATCCGATGAAAATGAATGTAGGACCGCGAAACCCTAACTGCATGGACTGGAAATTGAAGGGAAACCGTACATTTGCTGGGCTCAAAAGAAAAAAACATGTATGTATGTATCTGTGCCAAAGAAGAGATTGGAAATGAGAGAGAGAGTTCTTATTACAGGGTGCGGAGTGTGAGTTTTGTTTAGAGGAAGATTTTTGGAAAGTTGGATAGGGTTGACTCGTTGAGAGTGGTTAATTTAGCGTCTTGGACTCTGTGTGTGTGTGTGTGTGACTCTGTTGATTCCAGACCGAGAGAATATGGGTGGCAAGGGAAGAAGAAGAAGAAGCAGCAGAAAAATATAAAAGATAACAATAAAAAATAAAACATTTTTTTGGATAATGAATGTTAAAAATGGATAAAAGCTGACGTAGCAACTGCACGTAGGAAGGACACTTGGCCCCTTGGGTTGTAGGGTAGGGGCTCAAGTATTATTATGGTTTGTTTTAAAAATAATAATAATAATAAAAATAATGATGTTCCATTTAATTAAAAACGAGAATATAAGGAAATTGTACAAAAATCTCTTACAGTGTTCAAAAAATAAAAGTAAAGTTAATAATATATATTCTTCGACCGAAATAGGACTGTCCAAAACGACAATTTCAGCCCCAATTGGGAATTTAATAATTTGTTTTTTTGAATTTAATAAAAAAATGAAATATAATTTAGTAGATGCATTTTGACAATAAATTATGCACAACAATGTGAAATATAAATATAGTTTATATGCTTGAAGGAGAGCATTTGCTACTAAATTATTAAAAAAAGTAACAAAGGCTTGGCTCTCTTGTAATAATAATAAAAAAAATCTGAAAAAAAAGATGTTTTAATAGGATTTTTTTATATATACTCCATTTACATATTTTTCATCGAAATTGAAAAATAAAAAAAGGCAGTGTTTATCCAGTTATGTATATTAATGTCCTCGTGGCGGGAGCTGCCAATCAAGATGCCCAACGGATAGAACCAACAAAAGAAAGACTTAAATCGTCCGTTACAAAGAAGGCATTACCAAACGACAGGCAGACAGACAGACGGAAAAAGGCCGAGGATATGACTAGCTTCCTTGAGAGCAAGCAGCTCTTTGGACCCACGCGTTTCATTCATATTTCATGCAGCCCGTGCTACTTACACGTGTAAACAGCAGTTGAAACTTTTTGTCGCTCTCCTTTTTTTTTTTTTTTCTTTTTTTGAATTATTTGTGACTTGAAAAGTTATTCTCTTTAGGCCCATCTATATTATTTACAGGATAACGATAGATTTTTTTTTTTTTATCATAATTTTTATTTTATAGTATATTTAAAATTTTATTTTTTTATTTTTTTTTAAGTATTTTTTTAACATTCTTATTCATTAAGAAAAAATTATAAAAATATATAATTTCATTAATCATTACTTTTTTAACTATTAAATAAAAAAATTAAAATAAATAAAATAAAATAAAAAGTAGTAAATAGAAGATAGAAAGAAAGTAAACTATCATTATCCCACTTTTCATGCATGCATACGGTCGATTTCTGTTACAATCAAGAGTATACCTGTAAGGTAAGTATTATATTATGAAAAATGATAAACTGATCAGTATTTCATAATTATTTTGACAACTATCTAATAAAATATTAATTTTTAAAATTGTTCTTTTTATTTGTTGGATTTGAATTTCATAATAATATTATTTTATGATGAAGTTGTAAACAAATTGTGAAATGTGAAGGAGTGAGGTTGGTGTATCAGTCCTCTTATATTATTCCCCAGAACATAAATAACCAATCTCCTGATCATCGTACAAGCATATATATATATTCATGGCCAGTTGTGGATTAGGGTACGCTGTTTAATTAGGGAGAAGTCTAACCCTGCTGTAAAAAGGTAAAAGGAATGACAAACAGCAGTGCTACGAGATTTCAATTCTCCAACTTCAGGACAGGCACACAGGTCATGGTTCAGCATGAGTTTTTGTTTTGTTTTAAAATGTAACATTACGTATGAGAAAACCATCATCCATGAAACTTCCCACAAATTTTAGAATGCAGAGCCACTACCCTTCCCCTTTCCAAGCATCATATCTTTAGCTTCATTAATTTTGGAAGCAAGGTAATGGCTCCCACCTGCATCAGGATGGTTTGCAACCATTACTCTTCTATGTGCTTCTTTGACCTTGTCCGGAGTTGCATTCTCCCTGTTAAAACCATATGAAAGATTTATACTTTTCTTCCAGTACAAAGGGTGCAAGATAAAGCAAATGCATAACTGGATGGGTAGATTCAACTGGGTTGTGAAAAAATAGCCAAGCCAAGTCCATAACCCACAGGGAAAACAAATTCACACATGACCTAAAATCACCAGCATAAGATTGGAACATTGCTTAGCCCGAGTCACAAAAGCAACATCCCGTAACAATCAAATACAAAAGTCATTTTTGTTTTGCTTGAAACCAGTTCACATTAAACTCCAGCACTTAGATATAAAACCACTTCCATAAGAGAAATACTACTATGCCGCCCTAGTTATACCTCTCATTTTGTCTCATTGATGTGGCACCACCACTTGGTGCCACGTGGTTTATTAAAAAAATCTATTCAAAACAAAATGATGACCGAAAACAAAATGAAGATTGAAACCCTAGGTTCCCTCTACCCTTTTATGTTTGTATTTCTAGTTTTTTTAATAAACTATGTGGCACCACCACGTCAATGGGACAGTGAGCAGTATAACTGGGATGATATAGTAGCATATCTCCTTACATAATTAGATCCTTGAAACAGCCCAAACCTGTTACTATCTCTCCTAGTTTTTGTCTTGTTTAGGCAAAATCTTGAAATTATTGGAACTTTCTAACTTTAGATGCCCCATATCATCAAAGAAATGACATGATAACCTCATTAAGTTTGTAACATCATTGCGGCCTCATTAAGCTTGCAAAATTACAAACTTAACGCATCACAGTTAGTTTATCCCTTCACAACTTGAACTCTCCCTTTCTATGCATTCACTTGATCAAGTAACCACTTTTCTTGGAGTTCCCTAGTCACTTTAGAAAGTAAAATTTACAATGTTATGTCTCTCAACCACTTATGAAATTCTCTAATAACCCTTCCTTTAATGAACAAACATGATCCACATAACATTTTTTCTTCCTTCTTAGGTGCCGTTTGGATAGTGAGTTGAGATGAGATGAGTTAACATAAAAGATTAAAGTTGAATAAAATATTGTTATAATATTATTTTTTAATATTATTATTGTTTTGGGATTTAAAATATTTGAATTGTTTTTTATATTTTGTGCGAAAATTTGAGAAAGTTGTAATGGTGAGATGAGATGAGATGAAACACTTATTGTATTCAAACCAGGCCTTCTCAAATATTAGTTGCCTTGTTGAACCTAGCTTACTCAATCACACAAAAAAGGTGGAAGGTTAACCAATGTAAACATAAGCATGGTCAGGGAGACCAAGAATGCAATTTTAAATGTTACTTTGAGGGATATTCATCGACTAAATTACTTATCAAAAAAAAAATATAAGCATCAACTAAAATTGGTAAATTCTACAGTGTATGTTTAGTTTATTCTGCCCATGGATCAGTTTAGTCCTTAATATTTCGGTTGTAATAAACACCATGACAGTACATGATCCAGAGCGCAACAGTTGCAGTTTCATGGCTCTAAGCATAAATGGGTAATATAGGATTCTTATTTATTTTCAGGAAAGAAGCGATCATTACCTAATATCAAGAATAAGAGCCGCTTCCCTTTTCGTCATTGTTGGCTGGAAACCACCTTCATAGAATTTGCGCATTCTGGGTTTTGGAGGACGTGCCTTGAATGCTTGCCAGGCCTGGATCCCATATCTACCAGCAAGAGCAGCAGTAGCTACTGCAAGGCCAGCTAGAAGTGGTGTAGCCTGATGCATGTCGAGTAATGATTCAGTTCTCAAATATAGCAACACAAAAACCTAATTTTGAACTGGTTGAACAATTTTACATGACTCAAATACAATTAAAAAGGTCCAAGTTCAACTCCTTCTGACTTAGAAATGCTCCAGTTCATCCAAATACAGTGCTCCAGATCATGACAAAGGAGCATTTCACTGAGAAAGGTATTATTATGTAAGAATTGCAAAAGTAACTGGCTTTTTGAAAGCCCCACCATGTGCCAGTCTGTGAAATGCAAATATTAACACACCGGCTTTCTAATTAGACCGCTGTGCTCTATAATTACCAGGATCTTCAAACTACATACATACTAGCCAAAAGAAAAGGTATGAAACCTAAAAAATAACCCTTTAGAACTGCCAGCAAAAATATTAGCAAATATTTCTCGCACTTCAACAGTATTCATCACTTTCTGTGATTCTCTTTATTCAAACAGTGAACTGAATTCTCTTAGTTTACTAATACATGAATCTTGTTAAAGGGCTAGCTTTTCACATTCAGATTTTTATAAAGGAGCATAACCAATGTAACATTTTTTCTTGGATGAATCCAAGTAACTAATGGGACTTCACCCAAATCATGAGCCAAAGTAGTAAAGTAAAATTCTCCTCAGCTGGTCAACGAGAAGTGTAAAACTATTGCACAGTTCAAATTTAACAACCCAATACAGTTTAGTATTGGTTAGATAAAACTCCCAAGAAGCACTATTTCGAACTAGCAGTCTTCTCATTGGAATCAAACATATGGGTCTCCAGCCCAAGTGAGTGTTTGGATGCGCAGAACCAGAGTTCAAATTAGGTTTAAAACAAAAAGGTAAAATACACACACACACAGATGCAAAGCTCTAAACAAAGCTTTAATTTAGTCAAAAGATTCAATCATTTCGAATTTAGAACAAATTAAGAAACATTAAAACAAAGTGCGAAATTTCGTTTTCAGGACATGGTTTGTAAGGTAAAATAAAGCAATGGAGGAGGGATATGATATTTGCTTTCTTACCATGTCTCTGAAATATAGGAGCTTGAAGCGAAGGCTTCGCTCTCATTCAGCTTAGCTTTTGCTTCTGTGCTATGGAAGGAGATGCCGAGCTTGGTTCGTTTCTTTTCTTTCTATATTTTTTTATAATTTATTTTTATGAGCGATGAGCTTGTTTTATTTGTCAGGTTCGGTCCGGTGACCAATAAGGGGTGGGTTCAAGGGTTCAAGTCCATTTCACCGTCATGGATCGTGTGCCTGCTCGCCTCTTGGGCCTATAAAATGGTGGAAAAATAATCAAGAATTTTCTAAAAATAATATATGTTGAAAAAAAAAACCCGGACCCCCTATAGTTAGAATTTGAAAAATAAAAATTATTATCCCCAATAAAATTTATTAACATGACTTCATGCATTAACTGTTTAAAATAAAGAAAATTCTTTTGAAAAACAAATAATTATTAAAGAATAATAATTTACACAAGTCTTAAACATACAAATATCGTGAAAGTTCATTGTAAAAGTATAAACTTCACCATAAAAAAGTATAAAAAAAATTATTTTATTTTAGTAGAGTTCACTTTTTTACAGAGAATTTATGTAAGACTTGTACACTTAAAAGTTTGTATCTAGCCAAAGGCCTATGTGTTAGGGACTCCGGTCTTGTCCCTAACACTAAGGATCATGAGCTTTTCTTGGTGTGGATAATGACTGAGTGACCTTACCAACTTGCTTGGCCTTTAACAAAGGGATGGTGTTTGAGTGATGGAATGATAGTAATGATGATAATCTTGGATAGGCTAAGTGTTTAGGGAAGGCAAAACAATGTGAACAGCTAAGGTTTGTTCTTGGTGGGTGGCTCTAAGTTGATGGTGGCTAGGGTTGAGTGGATGAGGTGAGGCTAGGGTTTCGGGTATGGGGCAACTAGGGTTGCTGTGGATTAGGATGGAAACTTAGGGTTTTGGGGTGCAATGCACTTGGGTTGCCGAAATGGTTATGGTGGAATTAGGGTGGCGAGTTGGAGGAAGTTGGATAGGGTTTGATGATTTGAAAATGGATATGGAAAGATTCTAAGATGGAATGAATCTCTTAGGATAAGTGGAGGATTTGGTTTTGGCTAGGATGGCAAGTTAATGGTTGACTTGAGAGATTTTAGGGAGAGTGATTTAAGGGATTGAAGGTCATTGTCAATTCCTTAAATTAAGGGATTTGAAATGAGAGTAAGTCAAGACTTCTAAAAGGAAAGAATTACCTTATAGGAACTTGAGGTGGGCGGATAAGGTTTGATGGAGGAAAGACTTATGGTGGCCGAATATGGTAAGTGAAAGAATGGAAAGATGGAAGGCAATTAGGATTTCGACTAGGTCAAGGTTTGTGAAGGATGAAGGGCAATTAGGGGAAGTGATCTGTTTATGGGAATTAGGGCAAACACTAAGGTTTGTCGAGTTTTGTATGTGGGAGGATCAAAATGGATGGATGATGTTGTGGCCGAATATCATCAAGAACTCTCAAGAACAATGCGAGTACTATTCACTTAAAGTAATTGAATCAATGGAGAGAAAATGGAAGATCAAATGCGTGTAAGATATTGTATTGATGAATAAGATAGAAAAGATATGAACACTCAAAATTAATGAATGAACACAAGGATAAACATAAACCAACTTTGATTCATGAATTTCACAAAGTTGACAATAAACAAGATAGATTGGATCACACCAATTCACGAACGTCAAGGTGATGATCATCTACAAGGGTTTCATGAACGTCTCCAAAGTAGCCCGAGTGCCTAGTACCGAATGGTGATCTCAAGAACAAAATAATCCGTCCACAATGAAATTTTGCCAAAAGATGTAAATGCAAAGACTAAAAGTCCTATTTATAAGGATTACAACTTGGAAACCTCAAATAGGTCCCTTGAAAAATAAATAAATAAATTAAAATAAATAATAAGCAATAACATAGTTGGTATGGTCCAAGTTGGCCCATGACATGCATGAGCCCATGGGTGGGCTAGGCTGGCCCATGCCATGGGCTATGGGCATGGCTGACATTGTTGGCAAGGCCGCTGGCATGTGGCTGACATGGCCCAGGCATGGCCTGGGCTCTGGGGCTGCTGCAAGGGCAAGCTGGCATGGCCCAGGCAAGGTGCCTGGGCGCTAGGCTGTGTTGGCCTATGTCGAGCGCTGGGATGTGCGCACGCGGGACTGCTACGCTGTTAGGGATCTCGATCAAGTCCCTAAACACTATGATCTCCACGCCTAGGATCTCTTTGAGATGTCCGAAAGCCAGTTCCTCTCCTGCTTGATTCTCGAATAATGATCACTAAGATGACAACTTTGGTATGGTGAGGTTAGGTGTTTAGGCTTGAATTTGTGTATGGGATGGTAAAAAGGATGATGAAGTGTATGGCTTCAATGGTGGAAAGGGGTGCACATCAATGGGTGAAACTAGGGTTGGCGCCACTTTGGGGTTTAGGTTTAGGGTTTGGAAGATGGTGTTGGGCGGCTAGGGTTTGCAATTAGGGTTTGGAGATGGGCGGCTAGGTTTGGACGGCCACAAGGTATTTGACTTGTTTGATTGATTGAGAGATTTTAGGAAGGGTTCCTAAAATCTTAGGACTCAATATGGAGGGAATATGACTGACTATAGGAGTGGATTGGGTCAACTAGGATTCTACACCAATTTGGAAAAAGAAAGTGGGCCACTAGGTCAAATCCTAATATGGCAAGTGATTGCCGAAAATGGGTTTGAAGATGGCAAGGGTCTTGTGTTCGGCTAGGTCAAAAGATGATGAGACAAACAATTTATGGAAAGTGACAAACATTAGGGTTGGTCGAAAATATGGATTGGATGGCTTGAAAGAGCAAATGGATGAAGAACACCAAGATGAACACTCAAGAACAAAAGCAAAAAATACTTAAGAACTTGAATGAACAAAGATAACAATTCAACAATTGATTCACGGATTGCACAAGTGTTGAATAAACATCATATATTGATCAAAAGATAATAACAATGATAACACAGCTTTGATTCACTAATTGTACCAAATTGCAAGAACAAGATAAATAAATCACACATATTCAAGGAATTGCAAGGTAAGATCCTCTCTTTGGGATTCACGAATTTCACCTAAAAAGTCAAAGTGCAATGGCACCGGTTTGTGATCTCTCAAACAATAGTCTTCCCTCTAGAAAATTTGCCAAAAGATTCTAAAGCAAGTGAATAGTATCCTATTTATAAGCAATACAATTTGGAAACCCCCAATAGGTCCCTTGAAAATAAATAAATTAAATAAATAAAATAAATAAACATGATAGTGGTATGGACCAAACTTGGTCGTGGCATGCATGGGCCCATGGTGGGGCTAGGTTGGTGCATGGTGGTATTCGGACTGGTCCATGGCTAAGTGGTGCGACATGGCTTGCTGATGGTGAGACATGTGTATAAGCTGCATGGCCCAGGCTGGTGGCCTAGGCACTGACTCTGCATGGCCCAAGCTGGTGGCTTGGGTGTTGAGGCTGCAAGGCATGGGTTGGAGACATGCGCTGGATGGCATGCCACTGGCCTTGCCTGCAAGGCACGGGCTGGAGCCGTGCACTGAATGGCATGCCTGTGAGGGCATACCACTAACTTCGCTAGTGTGCGACAGGTGGGCTGGGGTGTGCTGCTGAGCGGCATGGCCCAGGCTAGAGGCCTGGGCGTTGGCAATGTCGCACAGTGCTTGTGTGTTGTGCGGCGCAAGGCGCGCGCACATGGCCTTGCGGCCCATGGGCGTGCGCAGGGCCACACGGCTCCTAAGAGTGGGCATGGGCATGAGCATGCGCAATGCCACGCGGCGCACGTCTGTGCACATGGGTATGTGCATGCTAGGATCACTAACCTCGCCAGCCCGCATGTGGGCACCCCGTGTGTGCCATCGAGCGGGCCAAGGCATGCATGCATGCTGGGCGCCCCGTGCGTGTCATGACACGAACCAAGGCATGCTTGTGGGCTAGCCAAGGGCCATGTCCCCATCATGACTAAGGCATGTATGGCAACTCGACGTGGGGGTCTAATATGAGTGCTACCGCCAAGCTGGCGTATTGCGCGCGCTGGGCAGGCTGGACATGCTGGCCTGGTCACCAGCCATAGTGGGGTTTACCACTATGGCCTGATTGGCATAACTCCAACCTCCAAAATGGAAGTCTGGAGTTCGAAACCCTCCTCATTAATAAAAAAATAAATAATTATAATAATAATTATAATAACAATAAACAGTTTGTATCTATAATTATTCTAAAAAACTAAACCCATTAGATTTTGCCCCAGTTTGGATTAGAAAATCATCTCATCTCGTTTCATTATTATAACTTTTTCAAATTTTCACACAAAATATAATAAACAATTCAATTTTTTCAAATCTCAAAACAATAATGATATTAAAAAGTAATATTCTAATAATATTTTAATCAACTAATATAAAATCATCTTCATTCATCTCAACTTATGTTTAAATTCAAACAGGACTATGCCATATATTTAATGGAAATCCACGTTGTTAAAGTAATAGTCTCTGGACTCTCTCGAGGAGGATTATTAGTTGGAGTTTCTGTCTGTGAGATGCCTATAGAGTCTCTGTACACAAAGGTATGCCTTGCATATGTACGAGAACAAGTTTGATTTCCACCGTTTAAAGAAAGAGAGAGGAAACCGCAAAGCATTAAATGAACGTGTTACACCAGGTTTTTGTCACAATCTCAAGAACCCCACTTTATAAAATGAGACAAAAACAAAATGATTAAAGAAAATAAATCCCCACAACATTACATCTATGCATATCAGGAATCATTGCCATAGAGATTGTATCTTCCTCTTCCATGGCATCTCTCTAACAGAAGCAGACTCTGGAAAAGAACAAGATGAAAATGAAGATCAAACTCGCAACCCATGTTATGCCCAATCTTTTCATGTACACTCGGCCTAAACCCACAATTTGTTTTGTCTCCCCCCATTACCTGGTCCCAGCAGTATCGATATAATTCCCTGTATCCGCTCCAATGTCCTTGTTGGAGGTAAAGTCCACCTTAGTAGGGCTGGAATGCCTTCTCAGTCCAACAGGGGAGGCAGAGAATGAGAGACGTTTCTTCACAGAACCGGCCGATCCCTTCTCCGGTGTACCCTTTTTGGCTGGTCCTAATGGACTTGGCAGGCGGGACCTGGCCTTTGCCGATTGTGTTGGTGCCATGTAACTTGGAATTGTAGGTGAGCTAGCAAGACTCTCGTCATCCCTCACTGATGAACCTCCGATGCTATGCCGGCGGCAACGATCTGATTGGACACTGAGCATACTCCTCAAGTCATCATCCCCACTCCAGCCACTCCCCTTGGGACTATGTGTCTTTCGTCTCCCGGTTACTGATGATGAAGGTGGTGCCTTTGAAGGGGGAGTTGAAGGGGATTGGCGGCTAGGAGGTCGGCTTGGTTTTTTTCCAATAACAGAGGGCTTATTATGCTGGTTAAGATCACGACGAGAATAAGCTTTGGTGATTTCTCCAACAGAAATGGCACGGCTTGCAGTGCTTTTTACAGATACACGGTCACTGTGATCCATCACACTTTGGTTCTCCCATGGACGGGCTGCCATCCATCGCTCTAACCAACTCCAACCCCAATGAGGATTGTTCGAATCCATAAATGTTGAATTTGCGGATTTCGAAGAAATCTTCCACATTCGCTGTTGGAAAAATTAACATGCAGTTTAGATTCCATGTCTGAATTTGCATTAGATTCCATAATATTTTTCGTATGCACGTGTAAAAGAACATAGGCCTAGTGTAAGACTTCAGCAAGTATGGCCATTGATCAGATAGATACAAGCACTTGAGACAATTGTTAAGCAAGTATGGCCATGGATCAGATAGATACAAGCACTTGAGACAATTGTTCAGACAAGTTTCACTCTTAAAATATACTCAAGATAAAATCGGATCACCATGGCCATGGATGAGTGAGAAATTCTATTTAATAGAAGGCCCAAAAATATCAATATCACCAGAACACTTGAGAGTTCACGGACAATGGTGGTTCTGATCGTTCAGGAAGTTAATACAAAATCAACATCACCCTCATGCTGATGTTGGGTTCAAGACTCAGAAAAGTTCCCTGACCATCAGAGTTTGTAGAAGCATTCAAATCTCCCATGAAAGAAAATCACTCAAGTTAATTCACCGTACGTAAGAGATAAGTTACTTGTGTAAAACTGAGTAATAGAAATAAGATGAACTGAAGGAGATCCTAATAGAACCCTTTTTCTTTTTAAGCAAACAACAAAAGCAGATACCAAGAAGAATAAATTGATACATATCCACTCTGGTAATGGAATCCAAAACACACTTGACCCTTACTGGTCATCAAAGTTCAGATTAGATTTTTAAAGTTTTCGTAGGATAAAAGGGGAAGAGTCTCTACCTGATGGGAGAATGCATAAGCCAATGCCCTTTCTCTTCGCATAGTAGCTTCTTGCCTGATCTGTAGTTTTGCTTCAACTTGCTCCTTAGATTGTGTGCTATCATCCCAGTCTCCTGACATCTGTTGCAGAAGTGTTAACACTTCAAGGCTTCAAGCAGTACAGTATAAAATCACAATTGAGAAGTTCCTTTTAAATATAAATCAAAAGAAAAGCCTCAACAACATTGTTCCACCATATTGAGTTTTTTTGATAAAATGTATACCAGATACTGCCTGAAGAAACATTCCCACTATCCAAAACATCTTGCTGAGAAGGAGGAGAGGGGGGGACCAACAGGCAACAACAACAGCCAAGGATTGGAAATTTCTTATCAAACAGCTGGGAGTCTGAGACCAAAAGAACACAGACTGGCCAAATAATAATAATGAAAAAGGCTTGTCATTTAGCAGTCTGTAACATTTGCACTTGTTAATTGTTATTATATTTCTGGTTGTAACACAAGTCGTGTGCCTTATTCTCTTTAAGAAATGATATTTGTAGTCGTGGAATAAGCAAACATCGCGCAATCTCCTTGAAAAAAGTGAAATACAGGGCCCACATGGAAAAAAAAAATTAATTTTTTAATAATAGATCCTATATTTTTCAAAGCGATTGCGCAATCTATATGTAGCATTAATTTTCTTGTGGGGGAAGGGGAAAAGAACCCATGCAATTTAATATGTAGGAAGGCATAATCGTACTCTCAACTTTGAGCAAAATCACAAACAATTTAATCGATTCAGCTTCAAGCCAAAGCAGAAAAGAAAACACGTACTCGCTTAATATTCACAAGTAAAATAATGGAACAATAAAAATGGCATGAGGGAAAGTTTATGTGGCCAAAGAACAGTTGAGTTATGCATTCAGTAAGACCTCGATTCCGCTCTATAGTGACTTAAATAGGGAAAACACTTACAGAATTTCTTAACTTCTGAAGCTCTTTATCACGTTTCTGTTGGAGCTGCCGCTGGAGAGCCTGGTTCTCCTCCAACATTTGATTTCTCCTTGCACGAATCTGAGACTGCACACGAGCTAGAGTCTGCATGTATTCTAATGTGGTGGCCGCTTGGCGGTTGACAGATTGTCCTTTTATAAATGATTTCAATCTCACCAATCCCCTTAAAGCCCGCAATGCCCTCCTTGCCTAAGAGACCCATTAGGAAAAACCATTACATGTTATATACAGCAGATTTATAATAATTGCATGATTTTAGAGAACACATGGTTGCAATTAGTCGCAAATCACTAGATATTGGCTCCTTTAATAGAAAAGAATGCCCCCTTTTTGCTCTAAATGCTGCAAACACTGGAAGAGAATATGGAATGCAATCTTGAAATTTGTAGTACAAGTTGACAAAAATGCTGGCAGCCAATGCCACAAGCTGTACAGCTTTTCCCATAAAAGGAAATCGATTCTCAACCAAGCCATTGCTTCCAACAATGGCAGAACACAAACAACTTAAACAATCAGAAATCACGCAAATAAGTGCACTTAATCGCTCCACATTTGCTAAAGCTAATAGATAATCTTAATTTAAGCATCGTCAATAAAATGGGAAAAGATCTATACAAATCATTGTGGTTTATCTAAGAAGAACCCGTACCAAGTATCCACGGAATGCAGTCTGAATCATGACAGCTGCAATTTCCTCTTCCGATTTTCCAGAAGAACATGTAAAAGTAGAGAGCCGAACAACCTCTGCAGCAGCCTGAACAGCTGCAGCAGCCGCTTCTGCAGCCACAGCGGAGGCGATTGCCACCGAAAAAGCATGCTTGTTCTGTTCATTCTCGGTTTCGGTCAACTTCACATCTTCTTCAATGGAAGCCGAAGGGAGAGGATCAGGAATAGCAGGAGCAGGGGGAGGGGAAGAAATAGCCAAAGCAATTTCTTTGGATGAAGAAACTGGAGCCCGTTTAGTGAGCTTCCCAAAACAACCTTTCCTTGGTTTGCGGGTTTTCTGCTAAAAAGATATAAGATAGTTTTAATTATAATATAATATTTGCTGAGATAATTGGAACAAAATCTAATTGCAGAAATCAAAACCATGATGTTTGTTCTGCATGCGGACTCAGATAATAAGAATGGATAAAAATTAAAAACCATAAAAAAGGGACCAAACCTTCTCTTCCTTTTCCTCGAGTTTAAATTTAAAACAGAAAGCTTTCTTCAGTGCGGAAAACCAGACCCCTTTCTTCTCCATTCTCTACTTATTCACCTCTGGAAAATCAAATGAAAGCATAGTTTCAGCCCCTCATGAGTGCAAATTAACATAATTTCCAATGCCTACTACTACTACAATCACATGAACCAATGTGAGACATGTAAATGAAAAGAAAAGAAAAAAGTTTATGCATCAACTTGTACAGGGAAACAGCCACGACTCATAGATATATAGCCTTTAAAACTTCGGATACAGATCTATTATAACACACACGACCAATCAACCCTATTAAAAAACCATTGATGTGAAAGAGAGAAAAACAAAGGACTAATTAGAATTAAGAGTCTAAGATACATCCAATCCAACAAATGGCGCAAGACCCAAATGTCGGAGTAGCAAGATTTTCGCAGAAAACAACCAATTCATATCAAAGTTTCCAATTTATTTAGATAATTCTTCGGACTCGCCCACTTAAAGAGAGAGACACACACGCAGAACCCACATAAATATGGACAAGATGGACAAATAACGTTAACAAAAACGAATCAACACAAAACATTCTAGTACCTCTGCATGGAACTCCCAGATCTCTGAAGATTAAGAAACTCTCTTTGTCTCTCTCTCTCTTTCTTCGCGAAAATATCCAGAGGACTTGATGATGAACACGAGTCTTCTGTGAACAAAGTACGAGAGAGAGAGAGAGAGAGAGAGAATGGAAAGAGGGGACCAAATGATCTTCCCGAAGAAACCTTCAATTGTGGGATATTGGAACAGTAACAACAGCTTGGGAGAGGTTGGCGAAGGTTGTGATTTCTATTTTTAAGATTTTTAACAACGGCAACTACAGCAACTTCAACTGCAACGACAAAACGGCCTTTTGCTGTCTTTGCTTTTGTTTCTTTTGGTTTACTTCCTCCAATAACAAAGTTTACAAGGTCAAGGAGTAGTTATTCAAAGATAGTGATGTTCCCGTTTCAATTACGCATCCAACAGGAGGGAGTTTCATGTTTCGGCTACGTAAATACCTTTGACGAGTCTATTTATATAAAACCGTGTGTTTGCGCAAAGACTGATCGATACTGCTATGCTCGGAATTAGAGTGACGATCTCACTCACAGACACAGACCACAAGTATGGGATAAGGCATAGCATGGAACATCCTGGCAAAGGTGGGCTCAGCTGGACCAATGATGAAACATAATGACAAAGGTGGTTTTTTTTTTAATTATTATATTCATAAATCGATAATATATATAATACATCGTCTATATCATTTAAATAACAAAATTATCGATGACACAAAATACAATTCGATTAAACACCAAGATTCGTAGGATCTTAAGAAATAGAAGAAATTGAGATATATTATTATTAGTGAGTAATGTTAAGTATAAAGTATAAAGTCTTAAATAAATAAATTATTGATAGATCTTTTATAAAAAAAAATTGGATAACATTAAAAAAAAATTACCTTTTTTAAGATAAAGTCTATTTTAAAAAAAAAATTGTGTAAAATTTGTGAACTCTTACAAATCATTTATCATTAATAATATTTTCGAAAGGCGTGTGTTTGGTGGGAGCTTTATTTACATCACATGTTACCTCCTTTGCTCAGTGCCTCAGACCAATTACCAAAAAGAGAGCTGGGAAAATGTCCAGAAAAAGTAAAAAGCAGAAAAGAAAAAAAATTGTACTGGCCCTCACGTGACCGTTTTGAAAGCTGAGTCCGAGACTATTTTATGTGAAAAAATTGTATTCATCATTTTTATACGAGGATTAAAGTTGTGTTTGGATGTTGAAGTGAGTTGAGTTGAGATGATAAAATATTATTAAAATATTATTTTTTAATATTATTATTATTTTAAGATTTGAAAAAGTTGAATTATTTATTATATTTTGTGTTGGAATTTGAAAAAGTTGTAATGATGAGTTGAGATGAGTTGAGAGGAGTTTGACAACCAAACGAAGCCATATGTTTTTTTATATGTTTTTTTTATAGTTATTTTTTATAAAAAAAATTTTAATATTTTTAAATATTTTAAAAAAAATTAAATAAATTTATAATATTATAAAAAAATACTTCCTTAATCATAAAGTAAAAAAAAATTATTAAAAAATACTTTCTTAATTACTAAATAAAATTAAAAAATAATTTTTTTACTTCATAATTAAGAAAATATTTTTTAATAATATTATAATTTTCTAAAAATATTTAAAATTATTAAAAAAATCTATATAAAAATAATTGCAAAAAAAATACATAAAAAAACAAGGGTTTTGCTACACAACCTCCACTACACTCCACACTCCACCTTTTTTTAATTTTTAAAATTTTTAAAATTTTTTTAAAATTTTTTTTTGAGTTTATTTTTTAAAAATTATTTTAAATTTTCTATTTATTATTCATATAATAAATATTTAATAAAAGAAAAAAAATAATAAAAGTTAAAAATAATATGGAGTGTGGAGTGTTAGGAGGTTGAGAAGATTTATTCAAAAAACAAATGGTAGAGCCAGCAGTGACTCCCAGTGGGAGCCACCAACGATGGCTCTATTATTTTCTTTTTTATATATTACAAATATTTTTTTATATTTTTATTTAACTAAATTTATATTATATAGATGATGGATAAATTAATTAATTTAGTTTAACAATAATAACATAAATAATAAATAAAATAAAAATATTTTGTATATTTTATATATTTATCCATTTTCTATCAAGAAAGTCAGCAGTCGTGATAATTGAATTCATGTTTAGGATTCGCATTTTCTTTTTTAAGAAATTATTTTAAATTAACATCTTTTTAATTCTGAAAAACAAAATTACATCTCTCCAATTTTATAATCCGGTCATTTTTCTATATAAAAAAAATAATACTACTTTCACAAACTTTAATACAAAATGCATCGCAACAAATTTTGTATCTCAACAACTTTCAACTCTACTCCACACTCACAAAGTTACGTAACGTTTGGATATTGAGTTGAGTTAAATTGGGATGATAAAATATTATTTTTTAATATTATTATTATTTTATAATTTAAAAAGTTAAATTATTTATTATATTTTATATTGAGATTTGAAAAAATTATAATGATGAATTGAGATATATTGAGGTGAATTTGATAACCAAACGTAAATTTACATAAAATACAGTGTTCCAACGACACTCATTTTCTTAAGCAATAATGTGCTAAATATTCGATAAAATATATTAAAATCTTATCAGATATTTATTACACGATAAAATATATTTGTAATTGTAGATTATGCAACCGTCGCGTAATCGCTTTAAAAAAATAAATAAAATATGAAATTCACATAAAAAAAATTAATTTTTTAAAGTGAACTTCATTCTTTTTCAAAATGATTACATGACGTTTACGTTCTTCACGTTTATATGTAGAATTACTCTTATTACACACATACATGTCTGCTAGTCAGGCCACGACGGGCTTAGGCTGCTCAATTTAATCTCCAATCCCTATTTATTATGAGAAATTCTATTTACAGTCCTCAAGTGGGGACTGCATGTGCAGGCACATTATTAAATGAGAGAAAACATTATTTTAGGAATGATAATTTTGTAATTTTAAAAATTTTAAAGTTAAAATAGACTAGGCCTACACATGCAGTCCCTAAATATAGACTGTACCTAGCATTACTCATTTATTATATCATATTTGAATACTGTCCCATAGTCGTGCTATGCACATTTAGGCTCCATTTTGCTCGCCCTCGATGCCTTGGGTCTTGATGGTAATGTTTGGACCTTCAACCAGCAATAATGCCCATTCTGAGAAATTTGAGGGTCCCATTCGCTATTCCTGCCTAACAGTCACTTTCGGATATTAAAATGAAATTATCAGTAAGGGGAACAAAATAAACATAAATAATTTACTTTATTACAATTTTTAGAAAAATAAAAAATAGAAAAAACTATTAATAAGAGTGACTGACTAAGGCCCAAAAACTATTTCAGATTTCAAATCTATCAAATGGGCCCCTAATACTTGCTGCAGCATCTATCCTAGTGCAGAGTGAAAAAAGAATATACATACAAGGCATCCAGAGATGACATGGTAGATGCAAATGTTAATGTCTTGAAACGAGGGATAACTAGATGCAAACATGACGTTGGTCTTTGTTTCATGGTTCTAACCAAATTCATCTGATTTGCTCAGCATGTTCCTTGCCTGATTATCTGGGAATTATGGCTTGCTCGAAATCTGGCAAAACATGAAGGTGTGGTCAAGACTATGTTAATTGGACTGTTCATCCCACCCGACCTGACCCGAAATTTACTGTTCCGACCCGACCCGAACCCAAGACTATTCCGTTACCCGATTACCCGATACCCGATTGGCCGACCAGTACACTATTTTCGGAATACCCGATTACCCGATTTTTTTTTTTTTTTCTGAAAAATAGATATATGTTAGTCTCTTAATCTTCTAACTCCAAGAATTTACAAAAAATATGTTTGTAAATATCCACATAAAAAAAAAAAAAACTAAAAAATATGGGTATTGATCCATAAAGTTCCATAACAGCATTTCTTACTTTAATCCTATCAAACACTTAGCGAGCACTTCCAACACAAACACACTTGGCATACATATCAATTAAACCGGACCCACAAAAAAATACTTCAAGTAATCTGCATGCCCACAAAAAATTGATGTCCACATGAATCCTATCCATGCGTGTTCATGAATCTTCCTCCTGTCTTCAAAACTAGCTAATCTGCATGCCCACAAAAAATTGGATAATGATACTAAAATTGGACATCCTCTATTGCTAAGAAAGAAAGTGAAGATTGAAGAACATGCCCACAAAAAAAAAACAAAACAAAAGAAAAAGAAAAAATGGTCTTACTCTTGGATTAGCTAGTTTTGGTCCAAAAGTACTTCAAGTAATCTTCAATCGATCTCATTTAAAATATTCTTCAAAGTTATCTCTACATGAAAAAAAATTATGTTAAACATATAATTAATTGAAAAGACTATATGAAAATAAAGTTCAAATGTGAATCTTACCGGTTTCTAACTTGTAGCTTTCAGCATCTTCCATTACATCTTGGGAGTCATAATTAATGGAGGGAGCCATTAACCAGTTTTGTGTGCAAATAAGAGATTCAACTGTTGTTGGGGCCAATGAGCTACGAAATGAATCTAAGACACGACCTCCAACGCTAAATGCCGACTCAGAAGCAACAGTAGATATGAGAATAGCTAACACATCTCGAGCCATATTGGCAAGGATCGGATATCTGATTGAGTTCACCTTCCACCATAGTAGAATATCAAAGTCGGGTGTCGATCCTCCAACACTTTCCATGAAATACTTATCCAATTCTGATTTAGACTCTACCACACCCTTTGATGCTTGATATTGTTCAAACATACTTAATATATCATCCACATTATCATAAGAAGTATTACTTTGGGTCTCACCAACACTTGATTGGCTCCTACTTGAACCTACACTAGATTTTGAATATTGCTTATACATCTGCTCAATGATCCTCCTTAACCAATCAACAAGTTCAGACGCTCGCTCATTCCCAAGAAAATTTCTAAAACAAAATTCCAAAACTTCTAATTTGAAGCACGGATCAAGCATAGATGTAATAAACAACATTTTGTTCAATTTCTCAAAATCCCCCCAATACTTGTCATATTTCAACAACATCTTCTCCGACATGGTTTTCAGCATATTACTCTCACTCATAGAAAATTTGTTCAAATAATTATAGACTGTAAATACTTCTCTAATGAACAAATTTGAAGTTGCATAAATTGAGCCTGAAACCCGCAAAGTCGTATCATAAAAAAGCTTCAAAAATTTTACAAAAACCTTAATGGTTTCCCAATCATGTAAAGTTGGTATTCCTTGTCCAACCTCATGTAAATATGGGCCAAACTCATTGTCTTCATCTTGCATCACCTCAAACGCCGCATAATATTTGAGAGCCGCACTCAACATTAGATATGTTGAGTTCCACCTAGTTGGAACATCAAGACAAAGAAGCCCACCACCCAAAATATTTTGCTTCTCTACGCATGACTTGAACTTATTAAGTCTTGCAGGGGAAGATTTAACATATTTTATTGCATTTCGAATCTTGACAATTGATTTATCAACTTCTTTCAATCCATCTTGAACAATGAGATTCAAAATATGTGCACAACATCTTATATGTATAAGTTCATTCTCTAATACCATACAATCCCTAAGTTTGGCAATTTTCCTCAAATAATCAATGGCCATAGTATTAGAGGATGCATTGTCGACTGTGATTGTAAATATCTTCTTTATGCCCCATCCAAGTACAGATGACTCAATCTCTTTTCCTATTGTTATTCCTTTGTGATCAGGAACTTTCTTAAAATCTATAATTCTCTTATGCAAGATCCAATCATCATCAATAAAATGGGCTGTTATGCACATATAGTTAAGATTTTGAATTGATGTCCACATGTCAGTAGTGATGCAAATCTTATAATCAAATGCCATGAACATGTTCTTCAACTTATCTTTTTCTAACATGTACATCTTCATACAATCTCGCATAATAGTAATGCAAGAGGGGATTGGAAATCTAGGCTCAACTATGGCCATAAAGTCTTTAAAACCTTGTTTTTCTACAAATCTAAACGGTAGATCATCCATGATTATCATTTTAGCTACCGTCGATCGTATTTTCTGTTCATTGTACTTAGCAAGTCCAACACTAGGACTGCTAGTTGTACCATCCACCCCCGTCTTCCTAGTCCCGGTCATTTTTTATTAGGGGTTATCCCTTCCAACTCCACTAGCATTAAAGACTTTACATGTCTGATGATGGTACTTCAAAGATGAAGTACCTTGTTTTTTAGGATGACATAACAAAACCTTACCACAATAATCGCACGTGGCTTTGGGCTCATCGGGATCCTCGACATTCTCAATCCTCGTAAAGTGTTGCCATACATCTGATCTTCCCCGTTTTCTTGTAATAGGAGGGCGAGCTTGAGGACTAGTTGTTGGGAGAGAGCTATCCAAAGTTGGAGGCTAAGTACTATCCAAATGAATCAGATTGGGCATTGATTCAGACCCAGATGAAGGCATATTCCCTATAAATTAAAAAAAAAAATAGAGTAAGATACCTACAAATTAAATAAAACATATTCCCTTAAAAGGATGCAAAGAGAGACTTAAGTTGTATGTGTTTTGAATAAAAAGAAAATTGTTAAATTTAAACTAAACTATTAATAGATTCATCCATTAGTCAACATCATCTGTGATGCAGGTGCCAGCTTTTTTTGTACTGAATTCAACTAGGGCTTCAAAAGAGGCCGAGTCACTGCTCATGGGCCAGGCCTTCCCTTCTTTCGGCCTGGGCTTATGAACTTGTATTTGATGTATTGGAAGTCATCAATGAATGTAAAGAAGTTCCTAATTTTGTTTTATTTGTTTATATCAGGTGGTACATCAAATTCAGGAAGTAAGATTCAACATGTAGACTCTTTTGGTGACTCTGAGGTGATTTGATCCTACAATCCTGTAACTCCTCCACTGTGTAATCCATGAAATCATTATTTTTGATTAAAATGGTTCATATTTTTATTAACCCAGTATAGAGTTATTGTGATGTAAGTTAATTTTTATGGTACATCAAATTTTGTTTTTGCTGCAGGTCGTGGAGGAACCTGGATGTGCTATGGTGAAGAAGTCTAAAAAATACCTATTTGGCAGATATCAGAATCATTGGCAGATATATGCATGGTATACATCACTAGCTTGCTAGCTCATGCCATGCTTACAAGTTGTAAGTTACAACTCACATTGTATTCTAATTTAATCTTAAAATACAATCTGTCTAAGCCTGTAAATTCTTTACTAAAGGATGTTAACAGGCAAACCAAAAGGAGGATGATAGGAGAATTTGACTAAACTGGTGGAGAAACTCGGGAGTAAAGGTTGCTCAATATTAACCCCATTCCAGCATTGCAGTGACCCAGGGATTATACATCAAGCTGTCATTAAGAATGTACTCAAAACTATCTCAAAGTCAATCACAATACATGAACAATTTGTTTGAAACGGTAACTTGAAAGGCACATAAAATAATACTGTACAAATGAAATTTCCGAAGACCTTATAATTTAGTAACATGGAAAAGTAAGTTAAAATCAAATGGTAACATATCATTGCATAACTCCTTTAATATGTATGATAGATAGGGTTAATTCCATAGAAATGCTTTCATAGTATTGCTGGGAAGACATGCAAGTGCACCACAGCAGCAACACCCATCTATTTGGCAAGCTTAAAATTAGAAGCCATGCAAGTGTAGACTCTTGATCATCCACGAAATTAATACCATGATACTCTTTGTCACTTGTTTGCAATGGTGTTTCATACAAACAATTAACTTTGGTTGAGGAAAGGATGCAAGGGAATAATGGGAATGAAGTGAACTGTTTTAAGCCTCAAAACAGAGTGCATAGCAGAATTTTCTGCACCTCCATAGACAGCTAGTAGCTTTAGTGCATTCATGCCTTTAAGCATCCCTCCATTCAATCACAATCCCAACTACATAGACTAAGGACACTAGTATTGAAGAAAACTAGCAAGAAACATCATTTTTTTTTTGTTTAAACATAGCAAAAAACAGCAAGGGTGAATCCCTTATAAACTAGAAAATTACAACATAAAAATCACTAGTTTTAATAAAATACTTGGTTGCTTAGTAAGACTATTAACTTAGGGAAAATATTAAAAATACCCATTCTCATCTCTATTAATTTAACACATAAAACAAAGGCTTAAACATAACTAAGAACATAATTTAAACTCAAGAAAACACAAGGAAGGGATACATCAAAAATGCCTTACAAAGCACACGGCTGGGAGTAAAACAGAGCACAACATAAAAATATTATCCTTCCTCTATTCGGTTACCACCAACTAGAACAATCATGAGAGGAAAAAATTGAGAAATCAGTCTAGAAACTACCGCACAACAATCGGCCAACACAGAAATTCAAAAATCCCTAATACATGGCACGATTTCAACCCACACGATTTCAACCCTAAACCAGATACCAAATTTTACCAACGAGCATAATAGAACAAAGATGAGAATGGGTTTAACCCACTAACCTTTCCACTCGAGTTGCGATGGAGAGAGTGAGATCTGCGAGTCAGCTGCGATGGAGAGAGCTGCTGATGGAGGAGAGCGGCTGCGAGGGAGAGTTGCGATGGAGAGAGCTGAGACTCAAGCGGAAAGGTATTCCGTAAGATTTTAGATGAAATCGGGTAAACGGGTATTACCCGTTTAAAAACGAATCGGATAACGGGTATTCCGTTTCCACTTTAAACCACAACCGGGTCGGGTAATTCGGGTCCGGTCAGGTCGGGTAATTCGGTCGGGTTGGGTAGGGTATTCGGTCTTTTTGTTCACTCCTAATGTTAAACATTATCCGGAAGATTGTTGTTTGCTAAAGCTGAACATCTGGACAACCGAGTTCCGGACCGATACCAGCATAGAAAAATCTGGATACCGGGTTTTAAACTCAGAATCTGGATTTTTCTTTTTCTTTTCAATTTGATGACAATGGCAGAGATGATTCCTCAAGGCGCAAAGTGAATCGTGGATCAGCAAAATCCATATGCAAGGGAAGGATTAATGAAGACGATCTAGAGACTGAACAAGTGTTAACCTCACCAGGATCTAGTAGTCGTTTGGGATAAGGGTGAAGTACAAAAGATAGGAGTTTTTCAAAACATTTAGATGTGAAAAAATTGCCAGATGCTAGAAATACTCTTGGCAGGATCACATCTAATGTTTTAGTTGTCGAAAAAGATGATAATGATGACTACTTCTAGGAATGTAGAGTTGGAAGTAGAATGTAGAGTTTGAAGTAATGATATCTCTGACATGGTAAAGAAAGTAGTTATAATTGCCAAAGCTAAAGTAAGAGCAGCCAATGCACCTGAAGAAGCTATCAAAGCAACGGGTGATGTTGCTATTGAAGTTGTCAAAAGTGCAATTTTTAGGTATGCAGCATACTCTCTATTTCTTTTATTTGGCATATATTATATAGAGTAATGAGGTCTTATGAAGTCTTATACTTCTTAATGCTTTGTTAGTTGTTACTCTATATGTTAAGGAATTTAAAAGCACGAGTGATTAAGAAGCTGCAGTTTTGGCTGCTTCTAAAGCTGCATCCACTGTTATTGATGCTTATAATTCAATTGAAGTTTTAAGGTATGTAATTTCGTATCTAAGTATGTAATATAAATATTGAATAACAATGTGCTGCTTATGAATGTAGGCTTTATGTATTAAATAATAATTATAATTAAAAAAAATGATTCATTCGGATTTTGACCCGAGTCTGACTCGGATTAACCTGGTCCGGATTTGAAACCCAAGTTCCGGTTCAGGTATATTCAGGTTCCCGAACCGAAATCTAGTTGAGTAGTCATAATTGAATTGAATGCACTTTTAATGATTACCTGATTTAACAGTAAGTAATATCCTCCATGTCGATACGAGGAGATTTGGGAAGACATTCTTTGTTATGGTAGCCTGGTAGGATTCTAAATTTTGAACTTCAGCACATTGAGAGAAACAGATTGGCGGATGGCCTTGCAAAACTTGGAGCAAAAGTTATGACTCATGTCACACTACTCGGTTTCCAAATTACCTATATGGAATTTTGTTTTCGATAAAAGTGGACTACCCAGAATTAGATGGAAATAGTGTAATATAATATTTTTTCATAAAAACTTCGGTCTAACATTAAAAAAAAAAAATGCACATGTTAATGGTTTTATATTAAAATTTAAAATATTATTTTTTAATATTATTATTATTTTAAGATTTAAAAAAATTAAATTAATATTTGAAAAAAACTGAAATTATTTATTATATTTTGTGTAAAAATTTAAAAAAATTATAATAATGAGACAAGAATTTTGTATCTTATCTCACTTGCCAAAAAAAAAATATAGATGTTAATAGTTTTAGATGAAAGTTTAAAATATTATTTTTTAATATTATTATTATTTTAATATTTAAAAATGTTAAATTAATATTTTAAAAAAATTAAAATTATTTATTATATTTTGTATAAAAATTTTTAAAAAATATAATAATGAAATGAGAATTCTACATCTTATTTCACTGGCCAAACCTATCAAATAATGGAAAAAAAATAGAAGTTTGAAAATGAAATTGCTCAAAGTCATTTAAAACTACTTTTTGATCCTACTGCATACATACCCGAGACTCGGGGTCGTAAAAAATTTGTTACCGTGTCAATGTTTATATTTAAGGTTAGTTTGGAGGGTAGAGTTCGGAATATTTTATTATTATTATTATTATTTATTTATTATTATTTACAAAATATTTAAAATTATCTTACTATTTAAACAAAATCTTAAAATAACATTTGTATAATATTATTAAGTGGTTGAGGCTGATATATCAAGTATCAACGTCTGTCACATTAATTATTTTTAAAAAATGCGAAGGCAAAGATGAGGCATTAAAAAAATATTTGATTCCGCACAAAAGTAGAACACATGGGTAGCCTAGCCTAGTCAAAAGTGGACCCTTTGATGCCATGACCAGTGACCTTCACAGAATCACATGGGTGTGTCCGCCGCCTCAGGGCTCGGGCCATCAACCGTAGCTAGACAAGAACAACCAAGTCAATCCTGGCTTGTTCGGACTTGGCTATTCAAAATAGGAAAAACATCCTGGCTTGTTCTGGCACACGTACGAGGACGAACCCCTTTCACAGATGCGGAATGCAACCAAAGGAAGCCTTTACGACAGCGTTTGAATGCTGACTCTTCCTGCGCGACGCCAGTCCCAAAACCCTTAGCAGCCTCCACAGCCCCTTCCCTCTGCTCCGATCCTCGTTGCCATTGTTCATTTCATCGCATTGAACCGAACGGAACATCGATGATTGGCTCCTCATCCGACTCTGTCTCATCTTCATATCCCTCAGCTCCATCTCCGTTGGAAACCTCGTCATCCCAAACATAAACAAAAACCACCGGGACTTCGACGAAGATGCCAGCATCGACACCTTCCCTACTGAAAAATCACAATTACTAGTACCGTAAGCATAACCTTTTGGTGAAGGTAATGCCAAAGTTTTCGAATCTTTATCTTCTGGCAGCTTCGAGCTGTATTTTGAGGAGCTCCTTATTTTGTTGAAAGAGAGTGATTTCCATCGAAGAAAGCCCGTCTTCGCGCGCTTTGTGTTGGGGGTGCTTTCTTGGTTCTGTGTTTTTTCGGGTTCGGGTAGGTCTTTGCAGGGGATGAGTTTACCGCAGAAGATGATGTTCTTGTTCACTGTGGTTGCACAAGTAGAGGCGGTGAACTCCTCGCTTAAGAACTCGAAAAAGTCATTGTCGTCGGACAAGCTTTGATCTTCTTTTGAGTAATCATCCCAGTTGGATGCGTCGCCGTAGATGGGAAGATCACATAGAGAGAGTGTTTCTTCAACCTCATATGAATCTTGCAAGTCGGTTTTTTCTTGATTTACTGGGTCTTGGTAAGGTTCCTGAACTGCCATGATGCAGGAACTGAAAGAGTGGCAGGAGAAGTAAATGGGTGACCGAAAGTGAAGAGGGCTGAGCAATGGAGGAACAGTTTATGCTCCAATCGCTTATTGGTCTAGTATCTTCAAGTTTGGTGATTGAGGGACCTGCAGAATTACCCGTATATATATAAGGAGATCCTCGGGGCTGTTGATGGGGCTTGTGCCTTCTAGAGGAAAAGAAAAATTGGTGCTAATAAAGTAGTACTATTAAATTACAGTTCTTCTGGGGGCAACCGGGGTTGCGTCCCCGCGCATGCCAGATCAGCTTTAATGAATTAAAAAAAAAAAAAAAAGCAGAACTTGACCCTCCCCTTCCAGAACCTCGCGGCCTTGCCCAGTTGCCCAAGACCCTCTCCAAAACTCTAAAAATTCGCCCAAGACCATCTCTCCCAAAACTTTTAGCAATTGCAGGTACATGCCTTTAAAAATACTGGGATCTTTATCCTCCTTAAACATGAAGAAGAAAATGAGTTTGGAGGTCATCGACGACAGAGTGATTTTTCTCTCAATAGGTCATTTGGGCAAACACTTACAGGAGAAGAAGAACAAGACAGAAGCTCTTCCTTCCTCGGTAGAACACCAACGTCTTCTTCATTCCCACAAGAGATCCAGGGAGATGTAAATCTCTCACCAGCACACTACAACCAGAAGTCCTCATTAGCTGTTTCGTACACTCGTCGTTAGGGGCTGAAATATTGAGAACATATGTGATATTTTTTTTGTGTCTGTTTGGCTGCTTAGAAAGGTGAGGAAACTAAAATTTGACTTTTTTTTTTTTTTAAATCGTTTTCAGCTTATTGAAATTTCCTCTTCAGAATGGGTTTCCAGAGTTTACTACAAATTGGACAAGGACTGCTTCACTTATGTTAATTTTATCAAATGTGAGAAGTTCCATAATATGCCATGGAGTATTGTTGATGTGGCCGGATATTATTGGGGGTTGTTAAAGCCCCAAGAACAGAACAAAATGAGAAGACGAAGAGAAGACGAAGAGAGGTTTCATGTGCAGCTTGGAGAAGGCAGACCGAAATGAGAAAGTAGGGATCTTTGAATCGTCCCTTCACTCACGAGGACCCTTTGGAAATGAGAAAGGCAAAAAACAAAACGGTGTCGTTTTGTTTTTTTGCCACGTCGGATGCGAGGCCGCGGCGAGGACGCAGCCCGGTTGTCCACAGCATTTTTCATTAAATTATGATTGGCCTTCTAGAAAAGCAGGCGCTAAGGCTGAGAAAACAAATTCGCGAGTATTCTATCTTGTGTTTACTTCACTGTACATGTGATTTAATTAGTAAAATTTTCATTTTCTTATAAATTAAATTATAATATATAAGTATTTTATTAACTGTAAATTTATATTGATTTATAAATAAATTTTTCAGAAAAGAAATACGTACCTAAAATATATCCTTTTATTAGTATATATATATCTCTCATTTAAAAGCTCTAAATTTGAAATAAAACTTTAAAATTTGATCAAAAATTCAACCGTACGATTGGTTAAGTGGTAAAAGGCCTCGAATTTTCGGGTTTGCTCTTCCCAATTTAAGATTCAAATTTCTTTAAGTGTAAGTAATCTTCGGGAACCATTGAAGTAAATAATTTTTTTCATAAATTATCTGAAGTGCATTTGAAAACTCTTTATTAATTGCGTTTAGATGTTAAATTGAGTTGAATTGAAATAATAAAATATTGTTAAAATATTATTTTTTAATATTATTATTTTAAAATTTTAAAAAATTAAATTATTTATTATATTTATATTAAAATTTAAAAAAATTATAATATTGAATTGAGAAAAATTTAATAATTATTTTTACATCCAAAATTAGTCAAAACGAACATCCAGCTCCAAATAAAAAAAATATATATATATCTGCCTATACTTAAAAGCCGCTATATATGTACTGTTTATTACTGTTGATGTTACTATTCATAAATAGTAATGAACAATGTAGTTTTTTTTTTCCCTTTTTTTTTTCCGCAAGTGTTTATATTATCTCTTTCTCTTTAAATAGACTTTTTTTTTGTATTCATCTAAAGAGTAAAATAAATTATTACTTCTGTCAAATGTTTGCTTTATAGTCGGTTTGTTATATAATTCTTATTTATAATTCTTGAATTTTTAGTGATTGTATTAGAATTTGTAAAAGCAAGTATATATAATTGAATTTATTGGATCAAATTTGTGTGATAAGTATTTTTTAGATTTTTATTTAAGTTATTTAGACTTTTATAGAGTAATACTAAAAGTGATATATCATCTTTAATATTCAGATTTAATCTATCTAACGGTAGAAGTTTAAATATTGATTTAAACTAACATAAAATAGATAATTAAAATATAAATATTCTATCATACACTTAAAATTAACTTCAATTTATATATATATATATATATATACCTGCCTATATCTTAAAAGAGGCTATCCTATTACTGTTCATCAGCAGTAATGAACAGTAAAGAGGTTTTTTTTTTTTTTTTTTCACGTTTGTTTTGTTTTTCTGTTTCTTTTTGGATTCGTCTGTGTGGATGTTAATGTACGACGTAATACCACAATCGTGCGTGGAGAATGAGAGAGAGGGAGAAATGAAAGGTGAGAAAAAATATTAATTTATAAGTTTTAAATTACAACTCTTCATCTTTAATTTTCAAATTTAATATAACGATAGAAGTTTAAATATTGATTTAAACTAACATAAAATATATAATTAAAATACTAATTTTTTATCGTTAAATAAATAATAAAATTTTATTGTATATTTTTAAGAAATAAAATTATCTAATTAATTTAAATTTTTAATATAATTTAAATTTTATAATAAATGATGAACATAAATAAATAATAATTTTATTTTTATACATTAAATTATTTTAATATTTAAAATTATACTTTATTTTTTTTCTTCAATTTAATAGATATAACAAACGTGCTTTGCACGTTTACCACCGCTTGTATTTATTTATCAAAAAATCTTCACAACTTCCTAACACTTCATACTCTACATTATTTTTAATTTTTATTATTTTTTTCTTTTATTAAATATTTATTATATAAATAATAAATAAATAATTTAAAATAATTTAAAAATAATAAACTAAAAAAAAATTTAAAAAAAATATTAAAAATTTAAAAAAGTGTGGAGTGTGGTGGAAGTTGTGTAGCAATGCTCTTTATTTATATATATATATCAAGAACTCGAGTAACTTTTTCGTCAAGGATAGACAGTCTTCTAGATGATTACTTTTCCGAGATTCGAGCATTTATTTTTTGGCATTTATTTTGGGGATGGGGGCTGCCGGCTGAGTTGATCAGGTCGCTTCTCCTGTCATATCATGTGGTGTCCCCCCCACTCTGACGGCACTCACTTTCTGTTCAATTGGTCCACAGTTGGATGACATGGATGTGACACGTGCCACTCCGCGTTAGACCTTTTTCTTGGCCCTTCCTTTGGTGCAGCTTATTCAATCTTTGTCCAGCTTATTCAAGAATATGAAATTAAGGAAAAGTCTAATGGTAAGCGAGTTTGTATATCAAACTTTATATCGATGTAAATATAAGGTATTTATTTAATAAAACGAAATGAATTAAAAATAAAAATGATTTTTGTAAAATAGAAAATTTTTTTATTTTCTAAAACAAATTTTTTATTTTTTTTAATAAAAAAAATTATATGAGTAATTGTTATACAATTTGATGCGCTAAATTACTTGTAACTAACAAGACAAGACGTAGTTCAAAAACACTACTCTCATCAAATTTGTTTACCGAATTTTTGTATAAATTTTTTATAACTTAATAGTTAAGGGATTATTTTTAATAAATTTGTAAAAAATATTTAAATTTTTAAAGTGATAAGTGATTTAAAAATAAAAAAAAATTAAATTGCCCTCTTCGATACTCATTTTTTGGTGTGAGTAGCACCACTATAATATTTAAAGACACAATATGCAAGTGTCCAGCATTTTTTTTAAATAATAACAAATATAGAATTTATATAAAAAAAAAATTAAATTTTTAACAATAGATCTTATTATTTTTTAAAAAAAGTACACGATATTTTCACAAATCATAATTATATTTAACATTATTCTTCGAATTTTATCTTTGCTGTTCCTATTCAATCGATCGTGGCATCAGTAAGATTTTATGAACAGACAGTAATACTTGAACTTCATCGTAGGGTGAGATTCTAGCCAATCGTACAGGTGGTATTCAAAGATCAAACCAGTGCTTTGCATTGATTTCTCATTCAAAACCGTGACTTTCTGCATAGAAAATGTCTAATGTTTACGCGTTAAACCTTAAACTTGATCAAGCTCAAGAATTTAAACAGCTGAAAATCTTCCGAAACCATCCAATAGTGTTATAGTTTGTTTTTTTTTTTGTTTTTTGTTTTTTTGTTGTCTCTAGAACTTGATCACTGTTTTTCAACTACTCCTGCATGACACGGTCTTCTTCCATGGGAGGATATAAATCAAGAGGTTCAAAACGTACAAACTAGCATGACGTGTGCTCGATCGGCGAATATGTCATTTGGTTTTAGGTAAATGACTTTAATTACAACCTCCACGAAAACAATTTTATATGGGATCATGTCCTTGTTATTTTTTTTCTATGAGAAAATACATTTATTTTTTATTATTTTGTAGTGTATACAAGCTTATACCTGGGTCCAGCTTATGTGATCACCCTGCGATCAGATATTCTTCTAGAAATTGTAATAGTACAATATAGTTCTTGGTTAGTGAGCCCACGAGGTCTACTTTTCCGGGTCATACCATGCGGTCTACCGGTACAACCCTATTCTACAACTCTTGTCTATAGCGTCTGTGAAAAGTCGAATAGAACAATGGATTGTAGAATTTTTTTTTATTTTTTGTTCCTCTTTGTTCTTTTTTTCCTAAGACTACTAGAAGCTATTTGTTTTAATCAATAATAATTTTTCCGTCTAACGTGAACCCTATAATTTCATCGGTGTACATTTCATCGGGGCACATCATCAGTTCACTAAGCATATTTCCCTTCGAATTTTAAAACCGAACATTGAATTACAATGTCCATTTCATTAAAAACAGAAGACATGATGAAATTGAACGACATTGATACAATAAAGTCAACACGAAAGCTTGTGCCATCGACACCAGTTGATATGAGTAATGTTACATAAAGTCGTAAAGTGTACAAGTGCCGTACAGTCGTTTTGAAAAAGAGTAAAGTTTACTATTAAGAAATTAATTTTTTTTTTCATGTGAGTCTCATATTTATTCATTTTTTTTAAAATAATTACAAAACGCTTACATACTCACGACTGCAAATATCATTTCTCAAAAACTAATCAGTAGCAGCTGCAACAAGTAACAATGTAGATCGAGCTAGCTGCAATTACCACATGCGCACACACAAAAACTAGATACCTTATGAATGTAAATAAAAAGCATCACCGGCAGTAAAGGAACAGACCTAAATCCCTATAGCTGCTTATGAATACAAGTCTCGCAATACAATACCCATAAGCAGAAGACAAAGCAGATCAAGGAGAGCAACCCAGCTACCGGTGATCAAGCACCCAGTTCTGTGAACAGCATTGATATTATATAATGTTACTGCCATTATCTCAGCGTTCTTTGTTTCTGGTGGTGTTGCCGCAAAATTTATGCTTGCATTTTACTGCAGTTGCCAGTTACTATTGCTCGCTGCCCAAGTGTTTTGCCAATTCGGAAACCTCGGTACTCCACTAAAAGCACTTTTTAAATTAGCCAAATTTAAAGGACATATTTGATAAATATAAAAAAAATTTAATTTTTAACTATTTCATTCACATAAATTTTCATATTAGAATAATTATTTTTTTATTATATAATAATAAAATAATATAAGATAAATTTAATTTTAATTATTCACATTAAATCTTCACATTAGATTATACATTTATTCATTATATGGTAATGAATAACTAATAATTTCAAAAATATTTAATTTTTTAATTATTAATTTATTTAATTTTATCATATTTTACTATTTTACTTATTATATGTTAATTAATAATCATATTCTTATTAAATTAATATATCACTAAGTCAAATTAATATATTAATTGTGATCAAATATGTGATAGAAAGAAAGGGAGAGATAAATAATTAATAAAATATATATTTGATGTATGAAAAGTAACTTTTAAATTTGGAAAAACTTTTGAAAGTCATTGTAGTTAAATTTCAAATATATAGAATTTGACTAATCTAATGTGAGCATATTTTACTCTTTAATAGCTAAATATTCATTGAATTTAGCTTTTAGCTAATCCAATGAAAGTGCTTTTAAGGGATTGGACAACAGTCACCCAGATACTGCATCGCATACCTTCGTGATTTGGTAGGGGCAGAAGACATATTACTTCCGATGCTTGCCGCAATGTAACTTTTTCTGCGATTGTAATTTGCAGGCCAGCTTTTGAATGAGAAATGAAAAATATCAGCCTACATCCTCAACACACCGTTTTGAGTTGAAAAAAAAAAAAAAAATTCTTAAGGGTATGCTGCGGCTTCCGGCTGATGCCCAGCATTTCTCCTTTTGAATTATTGATCTATTTGTTGCAGTTCAATGTTTGTGGGTATGTTGAAAGAGAAATGATACTTACAATTGTGAGTGTGCAAGCGTTGTGTAGTCGCTTTGAAAAAAGTGAATAAATATGAAACTCACATGAAAAGAAATTAATTTTTTATGAGTAGATCTCACTCTTTTTCAAAGCAATTGTATGATATTTATGCATTTCATAACTGTATGTAGTATTACTCTAAATGGAGTTATACTTTTTTAACACCATGTGAAGTGGAGGGGAGGGACCGTTTCTGCTCAGCTCTACTTCCATCTCGAATTAAAGGAGGAAAGAGATGGGCAATATATCCATCGGTCTGCAGATGAGATCGAATGAACATACACAGGACCATTAATAAGACCATTTAAGCTAGGATATTTTACTGCCATGCAAGACGTATGATAGGCACCGGAGTAGCCCTACATGCCAAGAGGAAGAAGAAGAGAATGTAACGAGACTTCAATAAACTGAACAATGAACATTTAAAAGGAGGCTGGGGAAGGATTAGACGAGAAAAATCATATTTAAACACATTATGATACAGTTGACATGATTTGCAAGAAAAAGTTTAAAATTATTATCCACGCCAACTTGATTGTCTGTGGAAACTGGAAATCTCATTTAAGAAATTCACCCAAGCCCAAGAAAACATCATGGACAAGGTAAATTTTCCCGTCAATACAACCCAACCAAACCAAATTTCGCCTTGCCTTGGGAATAATGATCGGTAATGCCAAGAGGTACAGAGCCGGGGCTATCAAAACATGTTACATAAAAACATGCTATCAAAACAGTTCTGCCATTCCAAAAGAAAAGCTTCTAAAAGACCTATAGGCCGTTTGTTTTCACAACTATTCTCATCTCATCTAATCATTACAGCTTTCTCAAATTTTTACACAAAATAAAATAAACAATTCAACTTTTTTAACTTTTATTTTTAACTCATCTCATTTCTTCTGTAAAAACAAATGAGGCATACTCAGTGTGATGTTCAGAGTCACAAATTCTTAAAAGCTGACTCACGTTTCTGTGGAGACAGCCTTGCCAGCAAAGCCTTGTTATGGCAGTGCTCCTCGTCAACAAAATAAAAACTCCCATTGGCTTTGAATGTCACAAAAGGCCTATTGGTCTCAGGTGGCCGAATATCAGCAAACTTAATCGTCCTGGGGACATATGTGGCAAGCCATGACATCATCTCCACCTCGAAGCTGTCTGAACCAGGCTGCCACCTGAGCTTGTGAACGTATGGGCTTACAAACCAATGGAGGGCAGCAGTGGTGGTAGCACTTAAAAATATCACAGATGATGCAACTGCACCCTTAAGGATCACATTCATGTCGGGAGATGTCATGAAGGTTATGACCGGACCCAGCGATACGGACAGGCAGCAGGTTGAAAGAGAAAGGAGCTTGACTTTCTTGACGGTGGATGAGATCGGACCATAATAAACAACTCCAGTATCTTTGTCATCTTTCCCAGCTTCTTCCCCTCTCCGTGGTCCGATACTGATCTTGCTGTCATCTTCATTAGTGGTGGCTGGAGATGCCCATCGTCTCTGGGCAGCAGCAGCAGGCAGGAACGCAGGGTTGAAGTTGGGTTTTGCATTCAGGCGATGTGCCCATGCCCCAGACCCAGAAGGATGATAACCTGAAGAACAGAGTATTAATATTCTGGTAATAATAATAACAACAAATGTCAAAAAAATTGTTTATTTTTCAATGGCCAGAAAATGGAACAGAAACCAGGAAAAAAAAGGATCATGAAGTTCGTTAAATTCACAAGTATGGTGGTGGGGTTAAAAGGAAGGAAGACTTTGAGGGTGAGGATTTGCAATGGACAGGTATGTATAAACAGCAAACGAGTTTTAGAACAACCAGATATGGATCATCAAAATCCTTCTCCACTCCCCCTTCTCTTTCTCCAGTATATACACATACATATAATAAAGATGCATTGAGTGGAAGAGATGTTAACCATAATGTAAAATTGCAGACATAGCTTTGAACACAAAGCTGTAAGAAAATATCACTTTATGATACTCGCAATAACAATAACTCAAGATTTAAATTTGATATTAAGAAATAGTCTTTCTACTTGCAAGCTGGTGTGTAAAGCACACCCTCTATTTTATTGACATGACAAGACTTGATTTGTAAGAGAAGTTAATTTTAAATTTCTCTAACAAATCAAGTCTTACCATGTCAAGATATAGAGTGTGCGCATTGCAGACTAGCTTCCAAATAGAATTTTTCCAAGAGATAATAGGAATCTAGGATAACAAGGTTTTGGTGTGAAGCACCTCAAAAAATATGCCACCCGCTCGCCAAAAACGAATGACTAATGTTGTCACTTGTCACCAAGAGCTCATTTATATTTTACCCTAGATAGGCTGCACAACACGATCCTTCTAGTTCTTTTCCTTCTTTTGTGTAGTGTGTGTGTGTGTGTGTCGGCGTCCTTGACAAGAGCAAACCATTAGTCTATAACTTGATAGAAAATAGAGTACATTGATAGGAGGAAAAAGATCGCTTTCCGCTCTCAAATTGCTCAAATACTGTCTGGGTAAGAGTCCCAATGTATAGAAGCTTGCTTCATGATCCATGACGAATAAAAAATTATATAACTTGCGTGAATGAAGCCGTATAAGAGGTTGAATGCAATTTAATAATTTCACAAAATAATTAAGTCGCAGTGATCTTATAATTTGATATCCAACTGAGTGCAACGGGAGAGACCGTACAGGACGTAGAGTGATACAGCAAGATGATCCATTAGTATCAAATGATGCACTAGCGGTAGAATCTTCTTGTATAAAAAAGAGATCACTCTTTTTTTTTTGGGCAATCTCATTCGAGACGACTAAGAAAATTAGATGAAACCAACGCGGGCAACACAGAATATAATATTGGTGAAGTTTTCCTTTTTGAGATTTTAAGCAGAAATCCGTCTTTTTCTCAGGACCCTAAAGGTATTTGGGAAAAACAAGTATTCTACTATTCTGTGTTGAAGAAAAACAAGAAAGGTACTCTGCAGAGCTATAGATAAACAAACGCACGCAATCGGGAACGACATGTTTATATGTTTGTACAGTTGAAATGAAAATGAAGAATTAGAGGAGGGGCGAGGCAGAAAGGAAAACCGGATGAAGGGAAGTAGCTTCTGGAGGAGAGCTGCTTAGACTGCGAACGTAGCAAGCGAAGGAGAGCAGTGCTGGCCATTTTTTGAATTCTGATTCCAGGGCCAAAGTGACTGTCACGCGCCGATTCGTGCTATAGGGTTTGGGGGAGGTCTCAGGAAGGCGGAAGACAGAAGTGAAGTAGGGTTAGATAGTTTGAAGCTCAGCCTGAGTTAAGTCCCCCGTGGTCTTGGGCTTGAGTCTGGTTCGTAATAAGGGTTGGGCTTGTCTTAACCTTTAGTCTATTGGACCTTTATGTTAGTTATATGTTGTGTCGGGCCTCAGTCCATTTAGCCCATTCGATCATGTTTGCTTTAGGATCTAATTCATGTAATGGCCTCTGGCCCACCAGTTTGTTAGGAGAGGTCAGTCCCATATATATGTTAAATGGGACTTGGTCGCCGTTCGTTGTAAACTTGTAACTTGTAAGTCCCACGACTCGCCGGAATAAGCCCGCATGAACTTAACCTTGTCCACGACAGTCGCATTTACCACACGTCTACGGAGTACGAACGACTGTCGTTGATATCAGACAGAAATTGGAAAGAAAAGGAAGCAAGGGCCAAGGGGTTGAAGAAGAACTTCATAGCAATCCTAAATCCTAACAAGACCACGCAGCTGGGTTCAAGTACCCCATTCTCAACAGCTAGGGGTGCTACCCGCATCATATGGTGCGGAGCCTCCCACTCTCCGCCCCCGCCTTGCTGCCCAACTCTATCAATAGCCAAAAGATCTTTTATAGTCATTATAGTCACTTCCCAAAACCCAAATGCGCTATAGAATTGGTCTCTGAAACACAATCTTGGATCTTTTTAGTTGGTACCAATCTCTCCTTGTATGCATACATTTATATACAAATATATGTTTTATATTTACATTTGCATATTTATATTTACAATTCTACTACATGCAAGTACTTTTACGTACTCATTGCACACTCTATTAATGTGGCGGAACTCAACATTTATTTTATATTAAAAAAAATAATGTAGTCAATCACATCAGCTTAATGCATAAAAAATACGTAAAAGTAACTGTACATAAAATTTTTATTATATTTATATGTGCAGTTGGTGTATTTTCTAGCAAGGTTGATTCAATTTCTCGACATTTTCTAGTACATAGTAATTAATACATGGTAAATTAAGAGTTTTTAGAGCTCAATTGAACCAAATAATTGTGCTAAAGCTTAGTTCAGGGCAGGTTTTTGTTTCCTCTTGTCTGTAACAAGGAACATTCGAGCTCTATACACATACACATACATATCATAAAGATGCATTAAGTGGAGTTGTTAACCATTAATGCAAAATTACAGACACAGCTTTGAACACAGAAAGCGCAAGGAAACATCACTTTGTGTTTGGATACTCGCAATAAAATTTCTAGTCTGAAGTAGAGAAGCAAATATAATAACTCAAGGTTTAAACTTGACATTAAGAAATAATAGGAATCTAGGATAACAAGGTTTTCGTCTGGGGCACCCTCGACAAATATGCCACCCGCTCGCAAAAAATGAATGACTAATGTTGTCACTTGTCACCATGAGCGCATTTATATTTTAGGTATAAATTTCAAATAAACAAATTTTATGCTGACTTTTTATAAAAATGTGGATCTCACTAAAAAATAAATAATTTTTTTACATTTTTTTATGGTGGGATCTATTTTTTTATAAAAAGCCTACACGAAACTTGTCTATTAGGATTTATACAAATCATTTCTCTTATATTTTTACCGACAGGCTGTACAATAGATTCCCTCTAGTTCTTTTCCTTCTTTGTGTGGTGTCCATGTCCGAGATAAGAGAAAACTATTAGTTTATGGTAGGGTTGAAAACCGACCCCATCGGCATAGTTTTGGGGCAAAACTGACGCCGACCGATGCTTCATTTTTAGGGGAGGAAATCGGCCGAAACTAGTCGATGGGGAGGAGAAACATCAGCCTTTTCGACACCGGCATTTCTCTGGCAGTTTACGGTCGGTTAATTGGCGAGCTTCGTCTGAGAGAGTAGAGAGAGTGTGTGTTGCAGATGAGAGAGAGAGAGAGAGAGAGAGAGGATGAGAAATGAGATCGGGGAATTGGCAAGAAGAAGTGAGAAAGAAGACGACCTAATTTTGAAACGACAAAACGACGTCGTTTCAGTTGTATTTCAAACACAACTGTAGGTTTAAAACAATGTCGTTCTACTTAAACTTAAGTAGAACAATGTTGTTTTGAATACAGAATATATATAAAAAAAAAAATATATAATTTTTTTAATCGGCCGGTTCAGCGGTTTGAGTCAGGTTTGAACCGATGCCGAATTAGCCGATATCAATTTTTTCTATTTTCTGTCGCACACCGACCGGTTCTTCACAGGTTTCGGCCGGTTCTAAGCTCCAGCGGCCGGTTTAGGTTAGTTTCTCAGTTTCTTGTATAGCCCTAGTCTATGGAAAACTTTCACAAACTATCTCAATTCATCCCATCTCATTTAATCATAATAACTTTCTTAAACTTTCACACAAAATATAATAAACAATTCAACTTTCTTAAATCTCAAAATAAAAATTATATTAAAAACTTATATTTTAATAATATTTCATTTAACTTTCAATTTTCATCTCATCTATGTAAACAAACTATGCCTGACTTTAACTTTGTAGAAAATAGAGTACATTGATAGGAGGAACAAGATCGCTTTCCACTCTCAAATTGCTCAAATACTGTCTGGGTAAGAGTCCCAATGTATAGAAGCTTGCTTCATGATCCATGAGGAATAACAAATTGTATAACTTGTGTGAATGAAGCAGTATAAGATGTTGGATGCAATTTAATATTTTCACAAAAATAATTAAGTCGCAGTGATCTTATAATTTGATATCCAACTGAATGCAACGGGAGAGATTGAACAGGCCATAGGGTTATACAGCAAGATGAGCCATTTGAATTGAGTTTTAAAACAATCAAATGATACACTAGCAGTAGAATCTTCTTGTATCCCACAGAGATCACTTTTCTTTATTTTTTGGCAATTTCATTCTAGACAGACGACTTAGAGTAGGGGGAGAGGCAGAAGGAAAAACCTGATGAAGGGAAGTAGTTTCTGGAGGAGAGCTGCTTCGACTGCGAACGGAGCAAGCGAAGGAGAGCAGTAATGGCCATTGCTCGAGTTTTTCGAAATCTGATTCCAGCTCAAAAGACCGTGAACGAAATACAGAAGAGGGCAAAAGAATGTTTGATTAAGATAACTCTCTTACTTTAAGACTTGGACAAAAAGGGCATTTGGTCTAGTGGTATGATTCTCGCTTAGGGTGCGAGAGGTCCCGAGTTCAATTCTCGGAATGCCCCCAAACCTCTAAAGGTTTTCCATGCGGGACACACTACTTGGGCCCACATACTATTTTTATTTGTTGGGCCGTAATACGGCCCAACTGGATATTGGCTTATTGCTTCCAAAAGATGGTCGTCATCCAACGGTTGAATTTTAATTTTATCATCTAGATGTATACCAATTAATAACACTTTGTTTTTTTTAAAGCACCTTGAGTTCTTATTTAAATTTATAAAATGCTACCGTTGTCTCGCTCTTATACCATTATGCTTGATGTGATGTTATTCATAACAGCTAATACTATTATTTTTAAATAATTAATAGACAACATGGTGTAGCAAAGCTCTATAAATACTAACGTTAACATTAATGCACGTATGAGAGATTTTGATTGCTCGATCTACCCATGGATTGTTGATTATTTTTTCAATTATTGTATTTATCTTAGGCTATAGACATTTGTTAATTTTTTATTAGTTTACTATTTTGTGTTGGTGTTTCTTAATTTGAAATATACTTTTCATTCCTGATATCATATAATAATATTGTAAAAGATGAGTGGCGTGACAATAATTGAAGGATTAAGTGTGTCGCTTTTTCTTGATGGATAAAATGTAAAGTAAATGGTATTAAAAAGTGAGGAAATATATTTCCCTTTTTATTTTTATTTTATTTTCCAGACCAAAATGGGGAAGCACGTATGATCCAAGATAGTGTAGTTACCTATCACACAATAATTAGTGCCCAAAACTCGAAGAGGAATTATACTCATCAGTTATTATTTACTCTCATATTTTATACTTATAGTTTTTTTTATAGAATGGAAGATGTGAGATAGTGAATAATGACATATGAGAAAAAATTTTCAAACTCAAATCAATTTATTGGAAGCATCTCTTCATGGTCAAAATTGATTCAAAATCTTATTTTGATAATAAATTCTTTGAGGTTCTAAGATTAATTAGCATAATATATATTTATTGAAATGAAATTACGTTTGAAATTGCTTGAATTGATTCTTTTGTAACGCACTGTCAATTTGGTTAGTTCGTGGCGAAAGGATTTGTTAAATGGGACTTGGTCGCTGTTGTAAGTCCCACCAGTCGCCGGAATAAACCGGATGAACTTAACCTTGTTCACGACAGTCGCATTTACTATACGTTTACGGAGTGTGAACGACTGTCGTTGAAATGAGACAGAAATTAGAAAGAAAAGGAAGCAAGGGCCAAGGGGTTGGAGAAGGACTTCATAGTAATCCTAATTCCTAACAAGACCACGCCGCTGGGTTCAAGTACACCATTCTCGCCAGTCGAAAGATCTTTTATAGTCACTTCCCCGGAACCCAAATACGCTGCAGAATTCGTCTCCGAAACACAATCTTGGGTCTTTCTAGCCGGTTCCAATCTCTCCTTGTATGCATACATATGTTTACGGATATATGTTTTATATTTACGTTTGCATATTTATATTTATATGTATATGTGCAATTGGTGTATTTTCTAGCAAGGTTGATTCGATTTCTCAACGTTTTCTATTACATAGTAGTTAATACATGGTAAATTAAGAGTTTTTAGAGCTCAATTGAACCAAATAATTGTGCTAAAGCTTAGTTAAGTGCAGGTTTTTGTTTCCTCTTGTCTGTAACAATGAACATTCGAGCTCTATTTTTGTTTCCATGCTTTGTTAACAGTAAAAGATTCACATGCTCTCCCTCGGCACTCCCATTGATTGATCATGTTATTGTATTGCAGTGTCAGATATATCCAATGGAAGCACCGACTTTGGATGTAGGGAATGTAGGAATTGGAAGTATTGTTAAGGATACTGCTGCAGATATCGAGGGTTTCAGACGTCAAGTCGACGAGATTTTCGGGAAGGTTGATAAGGTAGGAATATACTTAACAACTAATAACCAGGTGCCTTTCCATGCGTTTATATCTTGTATTCTAGTGCTTACTTTCTTGCTAGTTTTAAACGACAGCGTAGTTACCGTGGGTTTTTGTTTTGGTTTATTATCATGTTCAATCAATCAGCATGTTTCAATATCATGCTTGTATAATTATTATGTTGCGAACTCAAACTTGAAATTCACTAGAAATTCCTTAAAAGAAAGGTAATGTGACATTTATAGCTTTGGAAGCTGGTTAATCTGTAAACAGATGCCTTTATGCACTTTATAAACGGATTTTTTCCCGTTATGATAACTTGATTGACACATTGAACAGAAAACAGACAAACGATATCGTTGACTGCCATAGAACACTGTTGGGGTTGTCTACATAGATATAATTTTATTTTCAAGAGATCTAAAATGGTTCCTAATTCTTCAGATTATAGCTAATTGCAAGGATTTTCTGATGCTGCTATGTCCTGAATATTTTGTTTTTAAGTATATGCTGTAAAATAAGTATAACATATTTTGTGATCTGAAACAGTTTGTCTTGGCGTGGGCTTTTTCCCCCATGTTTATTGGCTTTTAACAATTGTCTCTTGATTGACTGCTGATTTTAATCACCAAATAGCCGTGGAAACCTATATGTGCTTGAGATTTTGAAACCGCATTTTGGTCCCTTTATATGGGATTAGAGTTTGCGGGAAGGCGATGATGAGCAGATTGTACCTTTTCATTGTTTTCTTCAACGTCGGCTCCCTTGTATAGTATTTAGTGATTTTTTTTACCTATACAGTGCAAAGAAAAAGAAAATTCATGCTATGTTTGATTATTTATTTATTTGTAATATCCATTCAGGGGCTCACTTGTTCATGTTTATATCCTTTACTCAAACATTTCATGTTATTTGATTTGTTATAATCAAGTTTTTGCATGTAAGTTAAAGAACATTTTCTACGGCTGCAGATATGCTCATCCAAAAATAAAGACAAAAAGTATTAACCTTTTCATATTGAGCGGATGCTGTTATAATTTTGTGAATTACGTTTTCCTTAGAATGATATATGATTAGATGGAAAAGTTGAAGATTTGAAATTGAAAAGTGTTTTGTATTTGAGTGATATTTGGGAAGGAAATTATGAGAAGTTTTGAGATGAGATGTATGTTCCCAAACAACCCTACATATCAATGCCTGTACATTTATAAATTGATTGTCATTATTTCATTGTACCTTACAGCTTGAGCAGAGAACAAATGAGATAGAACAGTTCTACTTAAGCACAAGTAAAAAGCAACTCGGCATATCCAAAGGTAGCTCGATAGTGAAGGACAAAGATAAGGACAAACATATTCCAAGTATTAAGAAGCAGCAGCAAGATGCATCACGTCGGGAAGCAGCTGCTGCAAAGAGAATGCAAGAGCTCATCCGTCAATTTGGCACAATATTGCGCCAGGTTAAATAAGCTTAATAGCCATCCTGTCACATATCACTGCTTAGACATTATGTGTTCTTAACATATATGCCTAGATGTATGATGCATCTTGTGTTTGTAGGTGTGAATGTGCGTATGCATGTGTGCGAATTTTATTTACTGTTCCATTTTGGGAATTTGAGTGGATGTGGATTTTTTTTTCTTGTTTAATTTAGTTGGATAATTGATCTCATATGTGCTCTGTAACCTTGTTCCACATCAGAAAAATGAATAACTCATTTAGAGTGGGTAGGTTATAAATGTAATCGCTGATGTTAATTTTCATATTGGCCACTTATTGGGTGAAACTAAGCTTTATGAAGTGATTCTAGGGAAACTTCAAAATGATTGTTATTTTTTGGGGGTTATAGTGCAAATTGACTAACGGTTTCCCTGGGTTGTTACATATAGTATTTGCTGTAAGATTGAAAATGATCGTGCATGTTATTTCATATTTCTTGATGTGTATTTGTGTTGGCTGTCAGATCATGCAACACAAGTGGGCATGGCCTTTTTTGGAACCTGTAGATGTAGAAGGTCTTAACCTACATGACTACTATGAGGTAAAGTTCCTTGTTTTTAATTTTCCAAACATGTCACTGCATATGATAATAATCATGTGACATTGCATTCCTATTCACGAGTTGTTATCTGGGTAAAGGTGACTTTGTTTCTATAACTGAATTTTTGTATACCTGCTTGTGATCTCTGGGCATGCCATGTATTGCCATGTCGATATTAGTGCTAGGTAATTATAATTGTTGGAAGATTGTCCTAAATACTTTGGCCTTGCCATTGGATACGCCGTTGGTTCATGTTTGGCAGTCAGTCTTCAGTTGCCTTGCCATCATTGGTATGCATTTGACTAATTCATTCTAGATGATGTAAAATAGGTAATTGACAAACCCATGGATTTCGGTACGATAAAAAATCAAATGGAGGCCAAGGATGGTACGGGATATAAGAATGTTCGGGAACTATGTACTGACGTGAGGTTGGTTTTCAAGAATGCAATGAAATATAATGATGATAAAAGTGATGTTCATGTTATGGCCAAAACTTTATTGGAAAAATTTGAGGAGAAGTGGCTGCAACTTCTACCTAAAGTTACTGAAGAGGTAACTTCTTTCCCAACATCGACGGCCTATCCTTGTATTAATCCCGGTCAATGATTTTTTGATGATTTGTAATGTTAGTAGCAATGTACTTGAAGGAAAAAAGACAAGAAGAGGAGGAAGCAGAGACACAGTTAGATATGCAGCTTGCTCAGGAGGTTGCTCATGCCAAAATGGCAAGAGATACAAGTAACGAGGTATGTTAAAATTTTTCAACATTCTTATGAGGATATGTTTGATACAAAATAAGCTATATGAGATAACTCATAGATTTTTTTAAGCATCTTCAAGCATGTTGAAGGTGTTTTTCTGGTTTCCTTATTCTAGTCTGATTTCGTATACTGGGAATCTAATGAGGACCTTTAATCAAATGTGCCATGATGAATTCTTTTAAGCTGTATGAGCTTGACGTGCATCTGGAAGATCTCCGAGAGCTGGTTGTTCAAAAGTGCAGGTTTGTTCCATGACATCATTATCTAATACTGGAAAATACAGCTTTATTTAGCTTGTATTTGTAATCCCCGTAGAGCCAACAAAATCAGGGCTAAATTTGGATTTGATTGTTGATTATGATTGGACACGTGCACATGGATTAGATTTATCTTTCTCATTTTAATTTAAATTCCGCAAGTGCTTTTGCCTTAATTGAATTTTTCCCCACAACTGGAAGTTATGTCATCAAATTAGAGAATGGAAATGACTGTTCAGGCTTGATGGGTTCTAGATCAGATTGAGTGAAGAATTATTTTGATTAAAATGAAGGATTTATTTTGATTAAATGAAGAATCAATTTGTATGTTGGTCTCTTGCTTGGTGTGAGAGACGTAAATTATGTAACATCCCTAGCCTACAGGGGGTGTTACAGATTGCTTGGTATTTCCTGTCTAATATGCTTGTTATGTACTTGTATAATTCCAATGCAACTGTTCTACTTGGACTGTTTATAATTACGAAGAGCAATTGCTGTTCGTTGACTATAGTTCCTCTTGCTTGGAGCAGGAACAGTGGTAACTAAACACACTTTAAATGCATCTACTTAAATCTGTACCAAAGGATTTTGGTCACAGACACATTGCCAAACATACCAGTTGAAGGACCCATAGCATGTAGATGGGTGCACCGTGCACGTTTATGTGAAACTTAAAATTTCCAGACTACAGGGCGATTTTTATGGAAGTGACTTGTTGTGGTATTCTGTCATTACCCAGCGAATAGCATACAGAACTCTATTTTCTACACAGTTCAATGCATACAATAAGTTGCTTAGTTGGGGAGAGATGTGAAGCTTTGCAAGTAAATTCAAATTATCTTAAAAAAACCTTAATAGTGTATAGATGCATATAATGTTGCCAAATTTATTAGAAAATTTATATTATGGAGCCACACTATAAGTCAATTTAAGTTTGGTAGCATCTTAAGTATGGTTGTCTTTGGAATTAGAGGAATGCATTAGAAACAATCTTTTCATATTGTGCAGACTGAAGCCTCACGTCACATACAAATGCGTATCAAGCAGGCCCACCTCTTGTGTTTGGTTTGCAGAAGGTGTATCTAATACGACACACAAGTTTGTGAAATGGTTTTGTATTAACATTTTGACCAGTGGTACACTTGGATAACTGAAAGAAAGAGTACTTAAATACTGTAGAATCCAGTTTTCCAACATTATTTGTTGTGCTGCCTTCAATAACATGATTGAGTTGCGGTTTTCAAATCAAATATTTGATTACTTGAAAAGAAATGACATGATTGTGGTAGTGGTAGTGATAGTGGTATGTACACATAAGTAATTTTGCATCACTGCAAAGGCAATTGAAGTTTACGTTGAGAACATGATTCTCAGAAAAACTTCTACTGAAGAGAAGAGAAAGCTTGGGGCAGCACTTACCAAATTATCCCCTGAAGATCTAACCAAGGCATTGGAGATTGTTGCTCAAAATAATCCATGCTTCCAAGCAACTGCTGAAGAGGTGGACCTGGACATTGACGCTCAGGTCATCATTATGATTTCCTGACCAGTGCCGGCCAGTATTTCCATCTTCTAGATTCTTGCACACGATTGATCGGTTACAAAATGAATAATTTATTGTGCTTCTTATGCAGAGCGAATCCACGCTATGGAGGTTGAAGTTTTTTGTGAAGGATGCTTTGGAAGTTCAAGGCAAGAGTTCTGCAATTGCAGGTGGCGTTAACAACAACAGCAGCAATGACAACAACAACAACATCAGTAACAATAAACGGAAAAGAGAGATTTGTGATGCTATTGCGAAATCTGCCAAGAAAAAGAAGTAAAATGGCATCAATCATAACAATGTCTTGCAGTTGGAGAGTGCAGTTGGATTGTATATTTGGCCACGTTTCTTGTGAACCATTAAAGACATTCGCGGGGGTCCAATTCTCCACGGTCGGAGAACCCTTCCGATGGATTCTAATGAGAAAATGGCGAGGCCATGGATGCAGTCTTCATCAATATCTCTAGTTTGAAGTCGTGTGCTGCCTTGTGAATCTTCTTCACTTGGTGCTCTGCCAGTGTAACATATGCAATGATCTGTAAACAATGTCTTTTATTGAGTTCTTATTGTAGTCAGTATTTTAGACAATTTAATTTTTTGTCAGTAAATGCTATTAATATAGTGCCGATAATTTTTAAAAAAAAAATTTGGTATTCATGTAATGGATAAAGTCCCGGCAATTAATTATGACGATCTATAATCCCCACACGGGAATGTTAGAAACTTTCTAAAATTTCGTGATTATAGGGAACAGGTTCCATTAATTTAGACCTTTAAAAGAACAGCTTCCATTAAACGGCTTCCGAAGGGTAATAAAGTTCTTGCCAAACAACTTGCAAAGATCTTGCAATCAAAGATGACATATATTCCAACATGTATCCGTGGAGAAAGTTTATCGGATTCATCATCATATTATAAAGATAAATGCTACACACACAAAGAGATTATATAAAAATAAATTCACAAATTTACGTAATTTCATGGAATTTATTAGATCTATTTTACAATAAAATTAACTTTACAATCTGAGGTTTCATATTAAGTTATGTCAGTTTGTAGATTTACTTTTGTGTAATTCTTTTATAGCTAAAATATTTCTCTATATTATAAAACACCAACATCCTAAAAGAATGAGTTTGAGTTAATATTTAATGGAAAATGATTTGTACAATTTTAGTACATGTAAACTCCATATATTTATTTTAAGAGAGCGAATACATTTAAAAGATAAATTATATTTGTAATCTTAGGGCGTGCAAATGATATGTACTCTTTTTGAAAAAAAGTAAATAAACATGAAATTTATATGAAAAATCATTTCTTAATTGTAAATTTCACTTTATTTTAAAAGAAATATGTAAAATTTGCACACTTTAAATATCTGGTAAAATATAGGTGAAAAATATTTTTTTTTTTTTCTAAAAACAAGCCTCATTTTTCTTAAAAAGAAGTAGGTAATCCTTGTATGCCTTGATACTGGAACTAAAATGACTCTTTGCACAAGATTTTTTTTTTTTCGCAAGTTACTAGAGATATATTAGAAACATAAAGCAGTTTAGTACATAGTTGGAGATCTACATGATTAACAATTATAAAGGAGGATCTTTTTCACTATAAAATTATAATAAAGACGCTGAAATCTTGATCAGAGGGATATTTTCGGAGGCTTGCGTTGCCGTTGTCCAATGCACTAGTTTGTGTGCACATCAATTTTTAAATCGATGAATTTTTTTTACTGTCTATTTTTTAAATAAATTTAGATGATGTCTAATATCATTTATGATGAGGCTCAAAATCCATTATTGGACGTAGGAGGAGTTTGATATTGCTTGAATTGTTACATTTGAGTCTCCTTCCACGATAATATTTTTCAACTTTAGCCTTTCAACTTCTTTGATGGTGATGAGAGCTGCACTTGCTTCGCCGAGGTTAGGTTTGACCTTACTAATCAAATCTGTTTTGGCAAAAAGTACTTCACCATTGTCTTTCCAGCAAATACAAAGTGTCTTTCGCCTAGGTTAGGATTGGCTCTTTGCACAAGATTACTAGAAGAGTGGGATTTTTTTTCTTTTCTTGGCAAAAAATAGTTGGAAGGGGCGATCAGAATCATCAGATGACTTCCTATCAAATCATGAACATATTAACACCCAACCCGAGGAAAAGAATGGGACTTGATATGCATATCGGCGTATACGATCACCAAGTTACGAAAGCTATTTGAATAATGCTATTTAGCACCGGTAGTAATAGGATTATTATCCCTTATTATTTATAGTTTATTTGAAATTTTTAATTTTTTTTAATTTTTAAGTATTTTTTTAATATTCTTAATCATCAAAAAAATATATATAATTTTACTAATAATCACTTCTTTAACTATTATGTAAAAAAAATTAAATACAAAAAAAATAATAAATAAATAATAGGAAAGTAGTAACTCTATTATTTTCGCATTAACACTATTTTCTGCTCCTTCAAATTGTTACTAGTGTATTTAATTTTTTTTAAATGGTTAAAAATATTATTATTAGTGTATTTATATAATTTTTTTTAATGTTTAAAAAAATAAAAATAAAAAACACACAAAAAATCAATTTGAAATAATAATAACTCTAAAGAAGTAAAATGGTGGTATTTATAAGATTAATAAGAATAAATACCTGCCCATTTCACTTAAATGTACGACGACGACGACGACTAGGATTACTCTCTCGCTTTCCCGAACAATTTCATCGATACATCTGCCCGGTAATTCCTCTAGTGTTTTTTTTTTTTTTTTAATAATAGTTTTCTTTTTGCTGCCGCACTCTCTGTGTTCGTAGTTCCTGATCAATCCCTGTCTACAACTCAGATCGCTTAATTTCCCTCCATATAGACATACATTTATCTATTAGGGTTTTGATTTGTGCTCTCTTCCATCTCTGGCATTTCGGCTTCTCATGGTCGGATGTTATGTTTTGTACGCACCTTTACCTTGAATTGTTTCCCCAGGAATATTTTGGCAAGCAATTGAGGTAAGATGGTGAACCCAGATGCAAATCAGCTTCCTGAAGTGGATTCATTGCCAGATGGGTTTGTTGAGGGCTCCACAGAACCACTGGCTCCTCCAACTCCAACAGTTGAACAAGAGAAACCACGTGGAGATTACAAGGAGGGTAGTTTCTCAGAAATTGATCATTCGGATGAGTTGGCTGCAAATGAGTTTCAAACAAGCCCAGTTAGTGAAGAGAAGACCCAAAAACTTCGGACTTTTCCAGTTCCGTTGTCTGAAACAGATAGTTTCGATGCTTCCGAGCAGACAGAAGGTTCACAGGGATCTCAAGACGCATCAACTGTTTCCGAGGCTTCAGTTGGGGTAGCCAGATGCTGCAAGGTAAAAGAACAAGTTCAAGCAGATTGTCAAAGTTCGGAGAGATGTAATTATCTTTACTTTGTCGTTTTCCTTTTTCTATTTTTCCTTCTTAGCAATGAATTGATTTTTTCGTGTGGTGAATTGCATAACTATAGGACACTTCTCTTATGATACGTATACAGTAATAACATTCTTTGCTGAAAGAACTCGATTGATTATAAAGAAATATTGGTGTGAAGCCTGTTAAGGTAAATTGAAAATGACTGTTTTTTTTTTTTTTTTTTGGGGCGGGGTAGATATTTTGCATGTGAATGAAGGTGAAGAAGGAACCATTACGCTCCCTCTCCCTCTCTCTCTCTCTCTCTCTCTCTCTCTCTCTCATACACACACATACAAATTTTTAACTTGAAAATATGCCATCCATACATTTATCTCAGAAAAATAACTGCTAGTAGAATTTGGAGAGACGTTCTCCCAGAAATTAAATAACAGAATAAATAATTGTAGAGTTGCAATTGTATTTGTGTTTTCTGTGAGTTGTTTCCATAAAGACAATGGAATAGAAGTCAACTGAAGATGTGTGTCTCTGTGTGTGATGTTGAAATGTGTGTTGAATTATTTGCTGGTTCTTTTGGTTTTGACCATTTGATATCACTCTTTCTTTGTTACAGCTACTGAGGGTGGCTCAGAAGCATCAGAAACCCATTTGAAGGATATATCTTCACCAGGGAGTGCTGATAATGCGAAAAATAGAAAACCAGTTAGTAATATCATATTGCTCGATTAATATTTATAATACATTCGATAGTAAAAACAATTAGCTTTTTTTATTTACTTATTTTACCTTTTTTTGTTCTCTCTCTCTCTCTTTCTCTCTCTCGGGTCCTCAACTCCAACGGGAATGTTGTGGGTGAATGGCTATATATATATTTTCGTGTTATCTATGTCCCTCCCTTCCTCCCTCTCTCTCTCTCTCTCTATATATATATATTCTGAGTAGTTCTTTGAACTTTTTTTTTATAAGGTGAAATAACTTAAATTTAGCTTCCATGGAACTTGAGCTAAGCTGATTGTTGTAGGTGGCATACCCGTTCTCTGGTATACAAGAATTTTCTGCAAATTAGTGCTATGTACATAATATTTTTTTCTTTTGTTTGTTTTATTTGATGCTGAACTATCTTGTATTCTGCACAACTTTTTGAGCAGATTACAATGTCTATGGAAAATTCGTGTTAAGTCTACTGAGGAAGAATATAGTATCAAAGTTTATTATAACACTAGCCAATTCACCTTTGCATTCTTCGTGTTGAACTTTGATGGTTTATTCAAATTTCTTACTTGTTTGTTTGATAGGTGACTTTTGACTTAAAATCTTCTTCTTCAATACTCTACTCCTCTTGGCAGCCTCTATAAATTTTAATGGGCTGAGTTTCATAATTGCCTTGTAATTTTATTTTTTTTTCTAATTTGGTATCTCTCTTGTATGCATCCTATGTACTTGAGTTATATCTTTTGCTTTTTTTAATAAATTATCGATTACATGTAAAAAAGTGAGTTTGACAATTTCTACCCAAGTGGGGATCATGCCCGTATGTCATTATGCTAAGGTCTAAGAGTCGTTATGATAAACTTGAATGCCACAACAATTGTGAGAGGAAGATGCTAGAAATAAGAGCCATTACACTAAAACTCTCTATGCCTGGATTCAGCTCATAATTGTCCTAACTTTTCCAATTATCTAGAATTGATTTCTTGTTGCATTACTTTTTCTCCATTAGTGGGTGCTTTCTCTTGTATACCTTGTGTACATCCAGTTGCATCCCTTTGCGCCTTAGTATAATTGCTTTACTTATAAAAAAAAATTGCCCTAGGAAACCACTGAAGCGAAATGTAGGAGTGCAAAGCGGACGTTCAGATCAGAAAAGGAGTTTTTAGAGTTCACTCTGAAGTATCAACAAGTTCTAGCAGAAAAAGATGCTGGTAAGTTGAATTGATTCCACTAATGTTTAGACCAGCTTATAAAAAGGGCTTAAATGTCTTAAGATTCTTCTGTGCGGCAGCATAGGTAGGCTGCACTTACTTGGTATAAAACTAAGAGATAAAAGAATTATAATTCCATAAATTTAATCAAAATTAGTTAAAGTGACCCTTGGAAAGATGTAACATATCATGTAAGAGAAGTTGACTATGTATGCCCGTTCTAGTGGAGTGTTAACCATAATACGGCTATAGTAAACAATATTACTTCATAATAGGTCCATCTGTAATTTGTTAAAAGAAATCCTCTGTTTTCTTTAGGCTAGTGGAACCAGCAGTCTTTGCTTTGGAAAGAGTCCTGACTTTTACTTTTCTGAAGACATTTTGAATCAGAGGGTATGTAGGCATTGCTAACTGATATCATAAGTGGAAGCTTTTTCAATGACTTCAAATTCTACCTTCAAACTTTGAGTGGTTCAAAACAAATAGATATTGATACCCGCTATGTACATCAGAGTAACAGTCTTGTGCATTATTTCTTTTTTCTTTTTAAAAATGGCATCTTTGTTGGCGTATGCATTACCATGACATCCTTAATTATATCTGTAAATGCCTATCAAGAATATATATATATATATACACACACACACATATGCATGTACTATATATATATACACACATATGCATATACATGTCATCTAATAACGTTCTGTGTACACTGATATTCTTCCATTTACTTCCCCTTGTTCATGTAGCCATTACTGTGCGAGATAAGCTTGAATCACTATGTAGGGAATTACAGCGCCAGAACAAAATGCTAATGGTATACTTTCGTTCACGCACTGCATCTAATATACTCATCATTATCTATTTTATACACAATAAGATAGCCAATGTCTTTATCTGTGAGTTCTTATATTGTGGTGTGTACTTCAATACTTATGTTGATCCTCTTACAAATTGCTTTGGAAAGTTTTGTAGTTGATCCCTTTTGTACTTCAAGTTACAACATTTGTCTTCTTGGAAAGAGTGACGGCTTCCTGATTTTATCTCAGGATGAATGCAAACGAGCATCCATGGAAGGGCAAAACCTGAGATTAGATTTATCAGCCAAGTTCCAAGATGCGATAAAGGTTCAATTGATTTTTTTTTTTTTTAATTTGATTGAGAATCTGTGACTTATCTTGACATAAAGTTAGCTCAGTAGGTTATGTGGGATATGCTTGCTTTTTCCCTAATCTTTAGTAGAAAGACCATAAAATGTAGTTGTGGTAATTGTTATGTAATATTTTTTAAGCCTTGCCAAGTCAGTTCCAACATGGGATTTGCAAAATATATTTACTGTGGTTGGAAGTTAAATCACTTTGCGCATCTTTAGTGTCTCTTGTTAAGACATGTACACCCCCGTTTGGCAACGCAACATATCTCAAGTATTCTCAGATTTTTTCTTCCCAAACATCACTCAAAACATAAAACACTTTTCAATTTCAAATCTTCAACTTTTTTATCTAATCATTACAACTTTTCCAAAATCCCAAAGAAAACACAAAAAACAATACTACTTTTTCAAATTTCAAAACGAAAATAATATTAAAAATTATATTCAAACAATTTTTCAACTTTATAATATTTCTATTCAACTTTTTCTATCTCCTTTCTCAAAACCCAATAAAACATTTTAACTCAAACCATTTCACTACTATTCACAAATATACTAAGATATTCTAAGTATCCAAACGGGCTATAACACATATACTTGTAAAAAAGAAAAGAGCTGTAACACAGTATTCATCAGTTTCCAACTGTGTTTGACATCACGTGATAATGCTCAAATAGGAGAGAGTTTTTCCCCTTTCTCAATTTCTCAACTTAAAAGTTCCATTTCTTCTCATGTGATGTGATAGAGTTTTTTTTTTTTTCTTAGAGATTCATGTCAATTTATTGGGCCTTGTTATTATGTATTTAATTGTATGTATTCATTTCGGTTATAGGATGTGAGCAATAAGCTAGAAGAGCAAAAGGATGAAAGTCTCTCTCAGCTAAAGGAGAATGAGATGTAAGATGAAGCAAATTCACAAGAAACTGTTGCATCGTTAATAGATATTATATAATATACATTCACAAGAGACTGTTGCATTTTTCTTAGTTTCATTTACTTTATATAAAAAACAAGAGACTGTTGCATTATTAATGAACTATCGCATTATCAACTTGTGATGGTCATTCATGCAACATCACAAACATGTTCGTTTTTAAGGTGGATATAGAACTGAATCTTGAAAATGTAACCAAAAACTGAATGTTGCCCACGGAGTAATTCATGTTCAGAGGTTCCCAAAGAACTGATTATTTGCTGCATTGGTTTTTTGATTTTGGTTGGAATTTGTACTTTTTTTTGGGTAGCAGAAAACATGAGTGGTATTGCTGGTGGCTATATTTTGATGGCTTTGGCTAAGAGCAAAATGTGATGTAGTAAACCATTAGTGGGCTGCCAGAAATAAACTCTTCAGTATAAGAACAAGTTTTTCAGTGGGTTAAGGTTTGGTGGTGACATTTCCCGACAACCAACTCAGAGACAGCATAAGTGCCTTTTTCATTGCGGAAAATCTTTTATCCTGAGAACTCACCTTGTTGTACTACTGATGTTTTATCCTGATGTTGTACTGCTTGATTGCCTACCAACGAATAGAATATGATTTTCATCCATCGATGCCATATTTAATAGGTTGTTATAATTGTTTCTTTCATTTAATTCAAAATTATTTAGTACATTCTTCATATTCAGGCTAAGAAATAAGCTAAAGGAGCTAGTTGATCAGTACACTATTTCAGAGCAGCAATTTTCACAGAAGGTAAAACGTATCCTTTTTCTTGTAAAACTGGGGTTTTTATTTACTTTAATATTATAGACTTTGATCTTTAATTTAATTTAGTTCTTGGAAATTTGAATCCTCAGATAAAGCAGAAAACACTGGAACTTCAGATTGCTGATCTGAAAATTAAGCAACATGAAGAGAAATTGGTCCAGGAACAGTCCCGGATGAAGTTATATGCAGAACAGGTGTCACAATTATTGGCTACTGAAAAGAATTTGCGCTCACAGTTGACAGCTGATGGAGAAAAATTCCAACAATTTCAGGTATATTTCACTCCATGTTGTTTATTGTCTTGTAAAATCATGTCAAGATGATATTATCACAATCAGATGACAAATTTCATAGTTAGAGGTTCCTCAAGGGTGATGTTGATTTGAGTGGGTCCATCAGTTAGTAGGCATCGAGTCTCAAGTGCATGTACTAATAGAAGGTCAGCTGTCAATCTTAATATTACGAATTAATATTAAATTGGTTCCCAGTCTATGAATCACTAATATATTCATTCTCATCGTTTTAGACAGGACTATTCTCAACCTAGTGTACCAGTGTTGTTTTCTTTCTAATCCCAAACCTATTGGCAACTTGGGGTTTTTTTCCCCACGGTATCCTTTATTTCATAATATATATATATATACATATATATATATATTTGACTTAAGAACTGTTGGGTGTACCATCCCAGCATTGCTAAAGAAGAGCCAAGCTCATTCATGTTAACTTTCAAATTGATCAGTTGTTGTGAATAGCAAACCAGCCACCCACTTGTCTTTGCATTGCAGCCTTCTTGTAGAGCTTAGACCATTCTCTTCCTCTTATGTTGGCCTCACTAAACATTCCCCCTTCTCATATAGACCTTTGAGGTACAGGTTTGATCATCATGCCGATAGTTCCTCCTGAGATTTTTGCCATGTATGTATGAAAATGCCTTGTCAATTTTGCCCGATCTAAATTGCTAAAGTGGTTTGGCAGGATGCTTTGTTAAAGAGCAATGAGGTTTTTGAAACATTCAAACAGGAGATTGAGAAGGTAATGATCACACTTTTCTTCAGTATTACATTTCACTAAGATGCATCTTTCCTGGCTGTTTTTTGTTTACAATGTCACTTGAATGATGTGTTCTGTTAAATCCATCTTTCAATGTATGTAACAACTAGATGGCAAAATCAATCAAGGAACTCAGGAAGGAAAATTCATTCCTGAAGAGCAAAAGTGAGAAATCTGACGTTACTCTTATAGAACTTGTCGATGAGGTATGGTTTTCCTGCATCTTTGGCTTGCCTTCTCCACCCACACCAGGATGGCTTTGGCTTGAAGTTAACTTACTTTCAAGTTTCATACCATGTACAGGATCTTTTTGGCAGCTTGACCTTGTTATCTTTCTCAGTTCACAATTCCTCATGTGTCTCCCATACTGTGCACTCAAACTTTCTTCTGTTCAAAAATATGATTTAAACCTTTTGTCTGCCATAGTCATTATCGGATGTAGGTTGCATATACCTTGCAAGAGAGCCTTATACACAAAGTACTCTGAATTGACTATAATATCATAGGTTTGACATTAGCATTGCCTTGGTTCTATCCTTCCATTCTTTTTTTTGCATGCTTGAATAATAAGGCTTCAAAATGTATGTTGCAGTCATATTGTAGTCTATGTCGGTGCCAAATCCCCTGGGAATGATTCTATGTGGGATGGACATCTGTACCGGCTTGATGCAGTGTTGGCTTTGCTATTACCCGGCTTTAAATTGGTGATGCAGAATCATAAGAATTTCTAAAACTTGGATCAGTGATAACCTCAAGGAGTTGGCCCAAGTGGTGAAGGCCTTGGACTTGGGGGTATCACTCCCTTCAAAGTCCAAGGTTCAATACCTCATGGGTTCAATACTTCATGGGTGCAAACAATCTTTTGGGGCTACACTCTCCGGTGAAAATCTAGCAATTTAACTAATTCTGTGTAGGGAAACTTCCGTGAGTGCGGTGCACAGGACTAGGGTTTACTCTGCAGGGGTGGGTCCGAAGGGCCCTGCCTTGGAGAGGTTCCCCGACTTCAAAAAAAAGAATTTCTAAAACTTGGATCAGTGATGTGAACATATGATAGCTGCGACCAGAAGGACTTGTGTGGCAGGCCTGAAGTCTTTTGATAGATTTAATATCTCTTTTCCCTAGGAACTAGTGAGCTCGCTTGCATTAGATGAATGCCATAGTGATGACAAATTGGTAGTTCCTAGAGGGGAATTTTTACAAGTTTTTAATGTTTTTTCAAGTAAGTTGTATCGTTTCCTCTTCATAACCAAAAAGCTAAAAAATTTCTATTGTGTGATCAGCGGGAGCGCATGAAAAAACAGTTGGAGAAAACGAAAAATCAGAAAGAAAAGCTGGAATCATTGTGCCGATCACTTCAAGCAGAAAGGAAACAGAGTTCCATTGAGGTCAAAAGTTCAGAATGATTTCCAGTATGAATGCCGGAAAAGTTGAACTAAGAGGTTCAAAAATTATTTGGGAATGACTATTTATAATTTCATACCCATGTGTTGTTTAAGCTGTGGCTCCTTGTCAAAGAACAGCATAAAAAGATAACAGTTATCTTGTGAGTGTAACTGTACGGAATTCCTTTATTAAAAAAAAAAAACCTGTTACATTATTGAGAGTTCTAATTGTATTGGCCTTTCTATGTAGCCTTAAATATATGAACTTCAAAGTTGAGTTAGAACATCAATTTTGGTTGTTATCTTTTTCTTACTTGTCCAGTGGAACAATTGATTGATACTTCCATCCATTAGAAAACAGGCATGCTTTAAGCTGAGAAGCTTTCTCAGCCAAGTAATAATGCTTTCTGGGATATATGAATAATGTTAGTTACAAGTTTAAAATATATAAGTTATGCGCAGTCTTTTTGTAAAAAAATAGGTCCTACTAAAAAAAAAGTTTTTTTATACTTTTTTTAAGATGAAGTCTATTTTTTTATAAACTATCTGCACGAGATTTATCTATTTGAGATTTGTAAAAATCATTTATCTAATTTTGCATAAACCAAAGTAGTCTTATACTAATTAGAGAATTGTTATCTCTAGAAGTTTATGTAGACCCAGTAATAATCTAGTGATTACGAGATTTTAGTTCAAACAAGTTTAAAAAATACGAAGGGTTGATATTTGCATAAAGCTTAACAATTATTTTCTTCATTATAATAACTAATTCATTAGGAAAATATTCTTACTAGAACGTAATACAATTGGGATTCATAATTGGATCAAAGATTACTGGCCCCGGCCGGCCGTCTTAAAAGTTAAAACTCCACTGCGTCTTTATCCAGCTAAACTTGTCTTGCAATTCGAATAGAAATAAATAAAATGCTTAAATCTGACAATATTTAATATTAAAGTCTAATTTTTTAAAAATAACATTTAGTATTATATTAGAATTCGGGAAGTTTTTTCTATCTGGGTTCGAAAGGTAAAAAATATTCATGATCAAAAAATTGTTAAAAAAAATATTGGTCGAGAGAGTATGGTTATTGTCTTATGTCTGTCTTATGTTTAAGGGATAATTTTGTGGGAAAATTAAAAGGAAAATAGACATATAGAATCCAGGTAAGTACGTAGGGAGGATAGGAATCTTGTGCATGGCCCCCCTAAGGCCTCAGTATATATATATATATATATATACAACGGAGCTGTGAATTATATTGATCGTTTGTTCTGTTACTCCACAATTGCAGAGTCTTGAAAATCCGTTGCATATTTCGTTCTCTCTCTCTCTCTCGCTCGCGCGCACGCGGTGGCGCCATGGACGAGAAAGATGGCAACTGCAACAATAGCATCGATGCGTTGTTGGATACAAGCAAAGCGGAGAGAGCAACGTGGCTCATCAAATGCCCTCACCTCATCTATACCTCTCTCCAGTCTCCACCCGATGACTCCGACCGGCCTTTTCGCCCCGTTGCCAAAGTTGTCCTCTCCGTCAACCCCCTCCACTCGAAGGACGACAACTCCACCACTGAGGTAATCCACAAAAGTACAGTACTTACGTTATCTACATACTAAATGTAAGCATGTCAGCATGTATGTGTTGGATTTCTAGTGTTCCATGGTTTATATCCATGCAAGCATGTCAGTTTTGTATTTGGATTTTTATTTTCTCTTGCATTAACAGGTGAGTGTTAAAGTTTTGTGTTTCAGTGCATTCAACGTGGTTGGGTTTCTCCATTTCGCCCTTCTTCTTTCTCTAATGACACATATCATATATAATTTAAGGAAAACTCTATTCATAGTCCGGTTCTTCCCATCACACGCCACACGAAAATCCACCTGGCAAACCGGTTCGCTTCTTCCTCCGGTCTAATTCGAAATCCCTCTCTCGCCCCACTCCCTCTCTCGCCTCCCTCCCCGACACTCCCTCTCTCGCCCCACTCCCTCTCTCGCCTCTCCCTTCCTAAATCAACTCACCCTCTCTTGCCTCTCCCGCCCTGAATCAACTTCTTCTTCTCTCAATTTTCTCCCTCCCTGAATTAATCAGACCACCACAAACTCGACCCTTCAGAAATCCCTCTCTCAAGACCTTAACTACCACTACCCATGAAGGCAACTCGATGAAGCTGGACTCCCAAAGCCGCGACGACGGACTGAGCTCGACCCCCAGAAAAATCACATATCTTGACCCCGAATGTCTGTGTGAGTTAAAATAAAAACATTAAGAAAGACGAAAATGGCTCAAACATTATAAAACAGGGAGAAAAAAAAAAAAAAAACCAAAACCAGATTTTACGTTGAATGTGGAGCTGCAGACTCGTCGATGCAAGCTGTTGGCGGTGGGTCTGTCGTGCTACGTTCTCGTCGGCAGTTTCAGACGGTGTCGAAGATGAAATGGTCGCTGTCGGAGGAAGAACAGGCTAGGCGCTGCTGGCGGGAGGGAGAACAGAGGAAGAGGAAGAACGTGGGCGTGCGGGGGTGGGGAGGGAAAATAGATTCGAAACTGGGTATAATTTTAGGTTTTAACTAAACGCAACGTTTAACATATAAAAAAAAAATGCCAGATCAGGATTCGTGTGCCGTATGAGGGAAATGGGTAGTTGTATAGAACGACTCATAATTTAATCACGTTTTGTATTATTTCATCATCATCAACTACTTGATCCTCCAGGTGATCGGCAATGACGATTGGGTTCATATGAGGTGGCCAATGCCACTAGGGATGCAGCTTGGTGTATGTAAATACTGCTCCTTAATTTCCTTTTGCGTATAATATATATATTTATGCACTTACTTTGTTCAGCCACTGCATAAATATAAAATGTATAGGATAACAAGAAAATGGCAGCTAATTAAAAGACGTAGAAGGGCTCGATCGCAGTGAAATGGAAGAAATTATGTTTAAGCTGTTTGAAAGGCAACCAAATTGGACTTAAGACAGCTTATCCAGGAGACAGACCAACCTAAAGTAGTTTAATTTCTTCTATATATCCAACAGAACCACCTTTTTATTTGCTTGCTTGCTTCCTTACACACACACACACATATATATATATATATATAAATTATATATATTGTTCTAATTATTATTTATTATAATCTTTTTTTTTTTTTTTTAATATTTAGGGTCCCATGTCCAATAGTGGTCCCTACCTCAAATTTATTAAAGACTCTCATTTATAGCAGAAGAAAACCGTAAGTCCGTAGTAACAAGTCTCAAGCACCTATTCCTGATAGAAGTGCTTAAAGACCCATGTGTCTACAATGACAAGGGATCTAATATAGGATCTTATGAGCTGAAACCAAAATACAAGCAAACAAATTATGTTTTGGTCTGATTCCAAGTTTATAACCAGTTCTGCCTCCTTTTTTTTTCTTCCTTTCAGACTACGTACGAGTGCCTTCATTTTATCCAGAATTAAAATATATAATGCTTTCATCATCAATGCAAGCAAGAAAGGATGATGCATGGGGCTACTTCACTTTCTCGACTTCAATACGTAGATTTATAACTTTTTTTTTTTTTTTTCTTTTTGTTCTTTTTATTGGTGACATCGCATACTTATATGTTGGGATAATAAAATTTAAATGACTTAATTAAACATAAAAATTTGAGATTGGATTAGTTAAATAGCATGGCCCTTACCCGAAAGCCCAGCCCACGATACAATCCCACGGCCCATTATATTGATTTGAACGGTACAATGCAACTTAGCCCATCTTATTTCATTTTATCATAAAATATAATAAATAATTTTTAATTTTTAATTTTTAATTTTTAAATATTAAAAATTAATATTATAATGATATTTTATTCATATCGAAAGGAAGCTTAATTAGCACCTGAATTACCGCTTAATGTACAAATACAATCCGTTCCTCTAAGATTTTCGGTGATCTTTCTCGGCAACGTGTCAGAGTCCCATTTGTTTTGCAGATTACAAATATGTACACACGAATTTTAGATTCGCCGAGTCCTTCTCAAACAAATGGGGCGCGTGTTGACCATCTCCACCATTTTCGGGTCCTACCAAAAAATAAGTAAAATAGAACATTTTTCCAACTTGGTGTCCTCTGCTCTCTATCTCTCTCGCCTCAACCTCAACAAAGTGCGTGTGCCTACCACAACGCCATTTACTCTCTCTCTTTCTCAACCTCTTTCATCGTTTACTCCTACTGCTCTCCGATTCCTTTCTTCCTTTTCTCGTCTCTCTTCTCTCGTGCTTTCGGTCTGGGATTTGTGCCCCTTTCCCTTTCCAAGCTTCTCCAGGTAATTAATTATATATGCATATATATATATATATATATGTGTGTGTGTGTGTGTGTGTATGCGCGCGCGCATAAATGTGTGCTTCTATACTAGTATTGGTTCCTGATATATACATATATATTATGTAATTTTAGCTCTGTCGCCTGTCGATTCAGTTTGCATGATTGCTTATATTGAAATTTACTCTGATCTAAATTAGATGACTCTGAAAATAGATTGATAATTAGGAGATTTGGGTCTGTTACGTAAATCAATAGCCTTTGAAAGTAAGAACGCCCGATGGGTTTAGGAATGCTAGAAGGGTTTTGAATTGGTTTTCAAAAAAGTGCGTTACATGACTAATTTTGGTGGTACAGAAGAGATTTGGGAATCTTTAGTTGAAATTTAGCCTTTTGCAGCACAAATGGTTTGAGATTTCATTTTGATTGGGTTAGCCACTGCAACTAATCCTTCCTTCTCTGTTTCTCAACTTGATTTTTTCCCCCTTCTAATGATAATTCAAGCTTTTAACACCAGATCTTTAGTTAATATCATGTGGCTGGATGACGATCTTAGATGGGACACTCGCAACAGACATTACCTTCTTTAGTTAATATAAAAGACACTCCCGGTTACAATTTCCCTTCTTTATGATTCTTAGACACAAGCCTCATCTTTTAGCTTTCTTATAGACTCTTTACGCTGGTTAATCTTGGTTTTGGAATTTCCAGTCTATTGTAGCAATGTGGGTTTGTGATTATGACATTGTTTATGCACTTTTCTGATGTGCAGGATACTTTGCTCTTCAATAGATATGGAATTTTTCTTCAGAGACCTAAATGAAGAATCTAAGCCTTCTCAGGTGGACATGCCCAGATGTCCATTCTTAAGGAACATTAACGAACCAACTAACTTCTCCTTCTCACCATCCCTGGCTTTCCCTATGCCTGTGAGTTACCTCTTTTGAATGACTTGTTCTTGGTTATGAACTGATTTCTATTTGTTGCTATAGAATACATCTTATATATTGGCCTCACCTAGTGTATTAGATTGAAAGGAATTCGCATCTTATCTTTCTTTATATAATTTTATTAACTGAACATTGAGCCCAGAAAATCATGTCTTCTTGAGCTGCCTCATCATGTTGCAGACCCGGCTAATATCTAAAGCTGCAAACTATCCTCCTTCTTAATATTTCAAACCCATTGCATGCATGTCTTGGGCTGGCATTGTGCTTCTATTGAGCTTTTCCACGCTCACCTGGTGCTCAACACAAATTTTTATGTGTTTTGTAAATTGTCCTGCTCAGGTACGTGCAGGCAAAGGTCCCATTTTTGAAGATGGTCCCAATTTTGATATGGCATTCAGACTTTTCCATGGCCATGATGGAGTAGTCCCCCTCTCTGCGAGATCATTTGTGAGTTTTGAGAAAGTAGAGCCTGAACCAGCCCCGGCCCAGTTCAATCCTTTAGCTGCTAAGGCAGCCACTATTAGCCTGTCGTCCTTTGGAGGGCCCTTCAGTTTCGATTCATTTTCTGAGAAATGGAAGAATCAGAAAAGGAAATCGAACTCATCCAAGAAAGAGTCTTCTTCACAGGTAATGTATCATCATTTGTTCAAGCTATGATTTTCACATTTTGATTATTCTATATGAATTCAACGTGAAGTCTAAATTATTAGTTGGGAACTATTTTATGAACAACTAAGAATCTCATCAGTATACCGAATATTGTGGATTGAATTGTCGAAGCTGACTAAGTGACTGGATTAGTTGCTATTGATTGAACTTCTATCATTATTCATCTTTCTCCTTTACTTTTATCTTGATAGTTTGTACGGTTACTCTTTTAGGGAGGAAGTTCAAAGCATGAGGCATTGAGCAACGAGTGGCTGCAAACAGGAAACTGCCCCATTGCAAAGTCCTACCAAGCAGTTAGCAAAGTTATTCCCCTAGTTGCTAAGGCACTTCAGCCCCCTCCAGGCATGAAATTTAAGTGCCCACCTGCAATAGTTGATGCCCGAGCAGCCCTAGCCAAAACTGCATTTGCAAAGAACCTCCGTCCACAACCCCTGCCTGCAAAAGTACTTGTGATTGGGTTACTGGGCATGGCAGCAAACGTTCCTTTAGGGATATGGAGAGAACACACTGAGAAATTCTCACCATCCTGGTTCGCTGCAGTTCATGCTGCCGTTCCATTCATAGCCATGCTGAGGAAGTCTGTGTTGATGCCCAAGGCAGCTATGGCTTTTACCATCGCAGCATCAATTTTAGGACAGGTCATTGGATCGAGAGCAGAACGTCACCGAATGAAGGCAATAGCTGCAGATAAATTAGCTCTCAGAGCACCTGTTTCATCAAATCAGCTACATTTAGTGAAATCAAAAGGGGGACATTGTGGTGATATTGTGAGCTGGGATTCAGTTTCCCTTGAGATGTCTGGGCCTTCTTCTCCAGCAGATGTTTATTGCTAAGTTTTTTGTTTTCAAGTTATGTTATCGTATATTATGTATATCCTTGTGTTGTACAAGGTGTTGTTATTCTTTGTATTCAACAAATCATGTGTGCTTTTTTCGAAGTCTTGGCTCTGTGTAGTTTGTACCCTTTTCATTGAGGAAACTTTTCGGCAAATGAAGGAATAAAAGAAATAATGTGAAAATGATTTCCTTGTTCATGTACTGTTACTTTTCATGAGTGGAATTATTCAAGTTCGTTGCAAATGATATTATATGCGGTCAATGGAGAAAGGTGGGTAGGGGGTGAAGTAGGTACAACGTCAACCTCCACGGAATTTTCTAAAGAGAACAGCTCCACAACGGCCGGATTCTGAAATTTGACTTGGTCCTTTGACAGCCCATTTAAGTTGGCGAGCAGTTCAGCTAATGCCTTTTTTTTTTTCTACCAATTGTATTCAACTTGACTTGGTCCTTCTGTTGAACCGTCCACGTGGTCTCCGTTTTTCGAGGGAAAGACATAGACGAAGTGAGAGGTAGGTGAAGGCCGCCTACCATGCTTTTGGAAGATGGTATTATTATTATTATTATTATTATTATTTATTATTTATAAAAAAAATAAATAAAATTCAGAAATCGGAGATCTTTCACGCTGTCCATCAGTACAGATGATTTAGTTATGTCTCCAATTAGTGGTCTCACCTTCCATTCCACCTTATGGGATTAGTATTAGATAAAGCTTAGATGAAGAGGAGTGAATCTCTCCTTCATAAATGATATTGGTGAGTTATTGTACTGTTCAGAATATAAGGTTACTCCCTGATTGCTCCTCTAGGTTGCTGCAACAGTCAATTCAACCTCGAAATTATGTCATCCGGCGAAGAATTCCAGTTTTCTGGGTAAGTAACTACCACCAAAGTCCATGATATTATTGTTCTAAAACACTGTTTACTACTTTTGGGATTATGATACGAAGCACAATTCGAGCAATGCTACTCATCATCTTAATTCTCATCATATTACTATCATTCTTTCATCATTCTATTAATTGTACATAGAATTCAGTCTGTTGCTCTGAAAGTATGAGCTTGATGATGTTTTCAGGGGCAAACTAGCAGATTGAATGTACACCTTCGTCCCCTAGACATGGATGGAACTTTTGACATCCGAAAAACCAGGAGATTGATTTAGGGAGATACTTCGAGTAAATCTCAACTCGCTTTCATGCACTGTTACATCTGAAATATATGATTTCCGACAAGGGATCTTCTTTATTATTTTATCATTTTCACGTTCCTCACCCTCAACATCAAAAATTTGTTTGACCAAATCGCATATCATGATTAGTAGATTTGTCAGAATCAACAAGTTAAAGGAGTCTAATCCAACTGCTACTCGAGCTATATCACTGAGAAACAACTTCTGCCGTCGATTGCAGGTATTCAATAGGACTGTGCACCTCTTCCATCCATCTTCTGTCCTTCCTAACACAGGAAGAAGCCAAAGTGAACAGCATCAATTTGCCGAAGCAGTATTCAACATGCTGCCGACAGACGACTGACACGTCATCACAGGATACTTTGATTTTTTTGTCAGAAGTAGAATCCTTCCTTGCACCATTCAATCGGCCAATGCATCATTAATGAGAAATGTTGGGGATGATAGCATTTTCAACTAAATTAATTAATATACCCGTAATTTTTCTACACTGAAATTTACCAACCACCATTAAATGCAAACTTCAATATCAACAGCCACACTGGGATCTGAATTTAGGTCAAAAAAATAAACTCTTGATTATATTGGCCCCCGTGCAGGCAGGCAGCCTCAAAGAGTCAGGCACAGAGAGAACTTCGAAAGGAATCACAAAAGCCTCGGAAGAAAACAAATGTCGAGCACCCAATAAAGCATAACGGGTCAAATGCAAGATAGATGTTGGCACCAGAAAGGATTGCACAAGGACTTGAAACTGCCCCTCCCAACTTTCACAGATTATTTCTGTATTTCCATGAAGTACAACAAATTAAAGCTGCTACACCATTACAGGCACCTAAAATACTTTACCAAAAAGACGGACTTGGCGAACCTATCATTTAATTGAATAATACAGAAACTATTTTACAGTGTTACGGCAAAGAACCGCTCTACTACCTGCCTATGCCCCCCTTACCTCTCCAAGGTTCTTCCTCCCTAACGATGCATCCAGTCTTCATCTTCCCCCCATACTGGTCACTTTTGGCGTAGTGCATTTTAATGGCTGCGACCGGATCAGAAACACCAGTGCAGGGTCCCCCAACAAGTACTCCTCCCCTTCCTACTACATCCATTCCAACCACCCCCATTGCCTGTGGCTGTAAACTTGAGACTGCTTCAAGCCCATTTCTTCTTTGCATTTCAGAAAGAATGTCTTTCCGCTGTTTCATATCTACAGCGAATGGCTGCATTTTAGAGCCCTCTCGGTTCCCATATACCTGATAATCAACCACTCCGTCGTTGCTACTTATTTCCCTACTTGGAAAAACTGATACACCATTCGAGTTTCGTTCATTACTATTCACAACTGCCTGCAATGGTGGTGGCTCAATCTTGGAAGGCGGTGTAGGAAAATTACCAAAAGCACCAGGACATTTGGCCAGCAAGACAGCAGAATCAGCAAAAGACGAAAACCCAGTCTGTATCCTATTCCCATCCCAGTAGCCATAACTCATTGCAACATTCTCAAGGCCCAAGTAATTATGATCAAACTTCAGGATATTCCCATCCACATGGTGGTGGCCAGGAAATTTTAGATTAGACAATTTGCTGCTTAACTTAGAATCTTGGATCCCCTTTTCCCCATTCTCATGAGTACCAGAATTTGATTTCTGCATGGAGGATGGGTGAGTGAGTATCTGGCCAAACAGTTTCACATCACCATTCCTGCATGGTTTATCTGTATCTGACAAACTTCGTGAATGAGATCTAGAATGAAAACCATCTTGTTCAATCTTTTGGGACAGAAGTGGAAGTTCAGCCACTGAGCTGTGAGGCTTTGAACTGCTGCATTTCTGAAGAGAGCAATCCTTTGCTACAAATCGAGTGGAGATGGTCTTGCCTGACTGTGAAAGGGTTTGAGCTTCAGAAAGCTTTCTGCAACTAATTTCCCCATTCATCTCTTTCTTCTTTGAAACGTGTAAAGGATAGCCCCTGAGAATCTGAGAGGATTCATCGTGATTCAAAATAGGATGGCCAGACAAATGCTGGTGGCAGTCCTCTCTACTAAAAGATCTAGGAGACTGCTTGTCCCTGTTCCCATGAAAATCAAGTGTCGATGACGATCTGTCTTGATTAAGTGTTTTATCACACAGAATGGATGCAGAATCTTGAGACAATGAAGTTACAGTAGCAAGAGAATTCTGCTGCGGCAAGGGGATAACACGAGGCTTTTCCAGAGAATCCAATTCCAAGGGAAATTTATGCTGGTACTCAGGGTTGAGACAGAAACCAGAAGAACTTTCGGCAGCCAGATGAGAAACATTTCCTGCTGTGTTTGAATCTTGTATCGAGCTTTGCAAGCCAGTTGCATCTCCATCACCTTCTTCATGTTGTTTATTATTCAAACTACTTTCTGCCAACAGCAATCGTTGTCCCCCTAATTCATTTTCATATCCCACAGAAGTAACAGCTTTATTCTCCACCAAAACTCCTGAACTCAACGGACCAGGGTTGATTCCTTCTCGATTGGATACTGATTCTGCAATCAACATACCCTGTTCAATCACTTGATCACCCCTGGATTCTGAATTGGCCAAGAAAACTGCACTTCTCTGAGCATTCACCGAATCAGACTGGTTTTTAGCGGTATCCACAACATTGTTATCACCCTGAACAACCAGCTCAGCACTATTCTCTGCCTGACATGCATCAGAAACCAAAGTTTCTACAGCCTCAAAATCTTCTTGGTCCATATGTCCCATCCCATTGTTTTCCTCTGATCTGTTCAGGTCAGATTGCAAGTTCACGATCTTAGCAGGATCGGATTCATCATGGTTCGTGTTCATGGTGGTCAAAGGCAAATCATCATCCAGTTTACAGCCCAACTTTTTGCCACAGATAACCGAGCCACTCGCTGTCTCTACAACACAAGCATCTTCTGTGTCACTTCCACCTCCATTAGGATCATCACTCACTGGGGCTCCTACATTTCTAGGCCCAGGATGCATCAAATCCAGTCCAAGGCACTTCCGAGCCTTACTAAAGAAAGCCTTGCACTGGTCCCGTGATCTTGTTCTCACACACCGTGAGATCATCACAAAATCCTTGCCATACGTTGACACAGCCTGTATAAAAATAGATTTCTCCTCGTCTGTCCAATCAGAAGGATCCATTTCCCCACAGCTCTCATCCGAACAAGTCTCATCATCAACATTCTGCATAACATCAGGTGTCAAAGGCCGTTTTATTTGAGAGTCCACTTTTTGGCACTTCCACTCCCTGTTGCTCTCTCCAGGGTCAACACAGCTTGTGATGCAAGAACTCATAGCCTCTGATGAAAGGGAACCGCACATACCAGTTAAGGCATCAGCAATAACTGTATCACTTTCATTCCCAATAAAACCGAGACTATTAGACCTATCTAAAATGCCATCATCATCCCATGATGGTTTAGAATCACCATAGCCACCCAAAAAGAGTCGTCCAGCACTCGAATGTTGGCTCCTCACATGGTCATCAGCACAGGCTACCATGATTGAAGATTTACCAAACTTCTTAAGTGAAGCAGCATTAATCTCACGAATCCTCTTTTTCTCTGACGTCACCATATAGGTATCAGTAAAGAAGGCCTTCATTTGCTTACTGCAATCTTGCTTCTTTGATTTCTCAAAACAATCGGATTTGTGATTTTTGTAGTAGAACTCCACACAATCTGCTGTTGTCTTGTGGTCGAGAAAAGAAGCAATCTTTCTGAAGTCTTTCCCAATGATGGAAAGCTTCTTCATGAAAATTTCTCTCTCAATAGGCATCCAGGGATTTATCACAGCCCTTTCTTTCTCAACAGCACAGGGATCTTCAACTAATCCATTACTGGAGATAAACCTTGACACCATTTTTTCATTTTTGTCCAAAATTAAGGACGGCATCTTCAAAGTGTTCCGGTAAATCTTGACTTGGGAATCTGAAAGCAGCTTGCTTGTAAAATTGATCATCTCTGTCGTAGGGACAAGGCTAAGATTTCCTGCTGTAAGAACAGATAATAAATTTATGATGTAAAAAAACAGATAATAAAGTAATTCAAAAAAGAACTAAGATAATATTTTTGATTAGGTAGTATAAATTGTATTAAGATATAAGAAATATAAATTTCTTATATTTTCTTATAATGAAAAAAGGGTGTACCACAGTACACAGGACTAACATGACAATTAAATATGTTTTATCACTTTCAACCTAGCATCATTAAAATATAGTATGCCTACAAAAGAAAAAGTGCATCTGGCATAAATATGCTTAGGTGTTAGAACTAAGCAATCCACCCTTCTTTTAAATGAGCGAGAATTTACACACAAGGACGAACAAGGTTCCAAAGCATGGGCAATACCATGTTCTTTTTTATCGGCAAATAAGATTTTATTGATCATAAGAGAATAGGCAAAAGCCCAGTACTCGGATCATATTCAAATCCCATGTTTTTTACCTTGTATATTCAAACAACTCCGGCAAAAAAAAGTCATCCATATGCTTTACTGAAAGGTTTTTTACAACTTCAGAGACGACCGTCCAGAACCAAGTGGCATAAAATCATATCCACTCATAGAATTAGGAAATTGCTCTAACCGAATCTAAGTCACATCAGATGAAGTAACCACTGTCAAACTTGAAATCCTACCATTCTCGAATCAGATCCAACTTACTATAGACCACAGATCACATCCACTCTCTTGCATCATAAATAACTTTACTCAGGAAAAGACAGATGTGGAGTTTCAATCATTGTTTTGAATTCTGTTCCGTTCTGGCCAGAATGATCTGAATTTACTGTGTACAGTTGTAGTAACCAGTACATTTTACACCCCATATTCCATTTCGCTTGAAACACCAGTCCATTCTGGACAGAATTTACATTCAGGTATGATATGTATTTGGTGGCATTTTTTGTTATTTTCTAGAATTGTGATGACAATTCCATAATTATGCACCAGTGGCAATTCCATAATTTTATGGCATGATGGCATTTTTGTAATTTCAAATCAAACCCTTTTCAGATGTCATCTCACTTTCCTAATTATTTCCTCCTCTTAAATCTCACATATACTACTTATCAAAAAAAAAAAAAAAAATCTCACATATACTAGTTTCCCCCTTAGTTTCTTACTCTCAAATCTCAGATGTAAGATATAATTTTTGTTCTTAATTTTTATCGTATCTTTTATTTTCAATCTATGTTATCAGTCTCTCATATATTTTTTTTGATAAGTTCAGTCTCATATATTTTAACTCTAATCATTCTAATTTTTTCTCAAATATTGTGTCGTTTTATTACTTATTTTTTGTTAATTGATGTGGTAATATGCTTGAGCCCTCTATTGTTGTTTAAGAATTTAATTATGAGTGTATCTTGCTTTAGGAAAGTAATTCACGATGGATAATCATCATACTTAAGATGAAATTAATCATAGAAATAATACAATCAACATCAATAGAAAATAATTGCCAAAATATTTTTCAAAGATATTACCTGTTATAGATTTATTTTCATCAGTAAAGATATTATTTGTTATAAATAATGACGAAAAGTTTCAATGTTAAAAATATAAAGATCATATCTACTTTTGTATACCGCCTATATACACGGGCTATGCCTATTTCATTCGTATCAATAAAATTTATCTCTTACTTATAAAAAAATAAAGATCATATCTGCTTGAACATACATCGAAATTTTTCATTCCAATATCTAAACCCGTATGGTTATTAAAACAGAATTCAAAACTTTGGTTTCAATCACCTCTATATACTGCCTACCTATGTCGATGCATTTGCAAAAAAAAAATGCCACAAATAACTATTGAATAAAACTAACGGTCTGTCTCAATTACTATGGCAGTCCCTGAAGTACCATAAAAAATTAGACAAAGCACAAGGAACTAAATTTGTGAGGGAATGGAGCCAAATTCTAAGGAAAGGATATCAAATTCACTATCCCAGCAAAATCAAATAGAATTTAGAATTAAAAACTACATTGAATTACAGATAAAAGAGAACTGAGTAGTTCAAATTTTAGCCAGATGAAATAAAATTCAGAGAACAATAAAATATTATAATGAGCAGCATATGAAAAAAGTTTCTTACCAGGTGAAGAACAACGAGATCGAATGGAGGATCGATGCTTCTGATTCCCATTAAGAGCTGTCCGGAAGCTCAAGTCAAAAATTTTCTGAGATTTTGGGCGCTGTTTCCTCACAGAAAGCAATCGTGCATCTTCGTTCCAAAGGTGTTGAAAGACTTTAAACTTAATTGTTAAAACTCTCTCCTTAAATCTTAAAAACTGCTTCCTCATTGCAAATTTTTCTTTCATCAAAGCACTACTCTGGCAGGACAAGAAATGGACAGTGCGAGAAACATCGGTCACATGTTGATCTCTTGGTAATAGCTTACTAAAAACTCCGCATGCTCTATTTGCACATTCTCTGTTGGAAGCCAATATTGAATCACACAATCTATCTTCTTGATCAGTATGTCTCACCTCACTGGAAACAGGGGTACCAGTTTTTTCCCCAACAGAACCAGGCACCGAGTATTTCACAACCATATTTTCAGACTCAATTTGAATTTCGTCCAAGTTACCAGAAGAATCACCATGCTCCAACTTATCAGATAAAGAGTCTGCTTTCACCAAAGAAAGTGGTTCAACAAACTTAGATGTTGCAGTTCCAGGACTATCCATATCCTCATCCTTAATAGCTGCATCAATGTCTTCCAAGGCACCATTACAGAGAGGCATCTTCTCCATAATAGTGTTCTCAGAAGAAGTTTGCAATTGCTCGGGCCTGGGGAAAAGATTGGAAACACCATCTTGTCCTTTACAGGGCGTTGCATTCTTCTCCATTGGCAAGGAGCTGGATCCGGCTGGACAAGGCTCGCCAATTTCAGTTTCAGACTTCAATAATTTAAGTTCATTTTCAAGCAAATCAATTTCAGACTCAGTCACCTCCAGTGCCTTCGAAACTTCACCTTTACATACTAGCAACTTATTCATAGCAGTTGATCTCACAAAACTAGAATCCACTGCGCTTGAGTCATCAGATTGCAACAACTCAACGAGTGAAGAGCCCAAATTAGCTATCAAATTCATATCTAACTTCTCTAAACTAAAGGGAAACCCCTCGGGAAGATATATAGAACCCGGACTAGGTGAAACACATAAATTACTAATATCATTGTCAATATTCATTGCCTTGCCAAATGACTTCTCTTCCACACCTGTTACATTGATTGCCATAATATACATTAGAAAAGGTGAAAATATTACATGAAAGTCTAACTCACTAGGGAAAATCTAAGAAAATGCAGATATTTATTGGCAAACCATTTGTTCCATTTTCGTCATTTAATTTTTTTCTGTAATTACCATTTTCATCACATCATAAGAAAAAGCTTGTAAAAATTAGCTTTTTTGCACCTATTACCGATCAAAAAAAATATCCATAAAAATCTCTGGAATATAGAAATTACATTAGAAGGACAAATATGTTTTTTATCGGTATTACAAGGAAAAATATCTTAAAATAGCTTTCAACATACATAGACTATACTATTCTATTTAAAGTTAATATTTTATTTAATAACTTTCAAAGCACATATTCTAGACTATACACATGTAGTAGACATACACACATGCAGCATGTGGCTCTAACAGTGTGTGTTAACAATAGTTGAGAACTTTGTTTTTCAATACATTACTCCATTGGTTGATTGTAATTGATTGTAATTGATTTTCATGGCATTAAACTAGCATGCTTAGGCGTTGCTCATGTATATGTCCTGTATACTTGGGATTTTGCTTACTCTTTTGATCAATAAAAATTTGTTTACCGATCAAAAAAAAAAAACAAGAAACAGTCTCACCATGAGTCAAATTTTCTATTTCTTTTCCTCAACGATGAGAAAAAAGTCAAGATGCATGATGTTACTTTATAAGTGGTAGACTGAGAATAGAAAATTTAAGTCAGTCAAATTACTAGGATACTACAAGAGGGTGCAAAGAGAGAAAGAAATAGGCACATGCATGGTCAAATTACCAGTTCTCTCGGGGAAAAATGGGAAAAGCATCATATCAATTTCTATCGATATAGGCAGCCCCTAGTACAGATTAGACAGTAACCAACCTTACAAGACAGAATAACCTTGATCATCCGTCCCTCTGCATAGCAGAGGATGAATGTAAAGACAGCCTTTATGAACCATCATCAAATCATACTTTGGGCTATGCCTATTGTTCTATTCAAAAACTTATGATTGCTTATAAAAAATCATCAAATCATACTTTGGGTGACACAATAGATATTTCACTTCCAATTTTCTTTTTGACTTCTGTAATTCTTAATTGAGAAGAAAGAATCTTGGGATCTTCGAGAGAAACTTCGTGAAGCAAAAAAATCAAAATATATATTAAAAAAATTTAAAATTTTTTTTATAGGTAATCAAGAAGTTTTATTTATAATATAAGGCAAAGCCCAAGTACACAGGATGATACATGAGAAGTACCTAACTAAGGTTTAATCAAAAGTAGAAAATCATGGTCATTTAGTCCATTAAAGTCAATGACCCCTGCCCATAAGAACAATGTTTTAAAAAAGAAAACTTTAAGCTCGTCTATTGTTCTCTAGCGATCCGCGAAGCTTCTATCATTTCTCTCCCACCAAGTGCACCAGCACATACATATGGAATTCATTCTCCAAATTGCTGCCACTTGTGGGTTACCTAAGAGGCCTTTCCTGCTTGCTAGGGAAATCTACCAATCAAAGAAAACTTGCTAGGAAATCCACTGGCCTAAGAGGCATGACCCATTATAATATGATTCCCGAAAAAAATCCATCACACATGGTTCTAGCCACCTTGCAATGTAAAAGCAGATGATCTCTACTGATTCACCATTCTTCTTACACATGCAACACCAATCCATCTTTTTTTAGGTCTTCCTATTTTCTCTCTCTTTCCTAGTCAAGTGCTTTCTCCAGCATACACTGTGTGTACTTGGATTGTGCCCCTTTGCGTTTTCAATCAAATTGATAAAAAATAAATAAATAATAGTTCCATAATTTTATAGTAAAAAATTATATTCTCAAGCCGGTGTGTAGAGCACACCTAATAAAATTCTTACATGACATAATTTGATTTGGAATATAAGTTTTAAAATTTGAATCCTACAAATCAAATATTATCATCTAAGTGATGTGGATGGTGTGCTCTACACATTGACTTGAGAATAGAATAAATCTTTTATAGTACTTAAAATTCTATCAAATATCTGAAAAATAAATCATTTTAATTAATCACTCAAATGGGCGCAACCCAAGTACGCAAGGCATATAAAAAGAATATCTTTTAAATATTAAATAAGCAAAAACTTCAACTTAAGCACCATCCTTGCCTACCACCATCTCCTAGGGTGTTTTCTCACCGAGAGATTATCAACTACATAGACCATCTTGTGATACCTAGCCATTGATGATCTTATTTGGGTTAAATAACAACAAAATTTTGATTGATTATAGAGCACAGTGGACAACACTAACAATGGGAAGGTGATAGTGTTGGCATATGCCAGTGATGAATGATGATTATGGTGTTGGTTTGAATACAAGGAACCCTCATTAGAGGAGCTTAGATTACTTTTTGTTAGAACTTTATATCTATGTATAACGCCCCAATGGAAGACCCAAACCATATGACCTACTCTAAAAGGACTAGTTAATAATACAATTGGAGCCACATTGGAATATTATAAAGAGCAAGAACTTCTCATTTCCAAGCAATGTGGGATCAAATACACCATCTACCATTATCCTTATTGTATGGGGTATCACAATCTACCTCATTAAATTCCCAACGTCCTCGTTGGGCCTATCCGTTGTAAGTGGCATAACTCAAGTCTCACATTTCTAGTTGGGATAGGCTATGACACTATTTGTAATGCTCTAATGGAAGACCCAAACCACATGGTCTATACTCTAAAAGGACTAGTCAATGATACAATTGCATTGAAACATTATAAAGGGCAAGGACTTCTCCTTCTCAAGCAATGTGGGGGATCTCATACACCACCTACCATTATCTTTATCATATGGGGTATCACACCATGGGCCAAAGCTGTAGATTGCAATGGTCTTGATTTTCTTGTTTCCATTGCTTCTTCCTAGATAGGTGTTACCTCTTGTATATCATCTTGTGTACTTGGGCTATGCTTATTCTTATTAATACAATTATTTACTTATCAAAAAAATGAATGGCGATTATAATAACTAATAGTTGTGTTTTTTAATTTTTTTTTATCAGTAAAAGAAAGATATTATATATATGAATGAAACAGACATAGTCCTTGTATACAGGAAGTATACATAAGAACTCCTAGTTACATTCTAAAGACGGTAAAATAAAGACAAGAATTCCTGAACATTATCCACATGTAATACAATAGTGGAAAACCAACACATAAGAGTATGGAGAAAAAAATTCATCAACTCGGTCCTTGAACGTTCCTTATCTTCAAAAAACCGAGCATTCCTTTCCGTCCAAATACACCACATAATGCACAACAGAATCATCTTCCATACTGCTACCACTTGATGACTGCCTAGCATGTTTGGCCAACAACCCAAACATGCTAGGCAGTTTGCTAATATATAATGAGTCATTGCTAGCATGCTTAGGATAAAAAGCCAGAAACACAAAAGAAAAATTGACGAAACAAGTCATTTTTTAAGCATATAACAAAAGTAATGAAGAAAATTGCCCCTCAAAGCAAAGGGCATGTCCCCCAAGTCTAGTGACATTCTTTCATACTTTTTGACAAGTAATCTAACAAGTAACACCAACAGAATACTAAAGATAAGCTGAGCTTCAGATATCTTGTTATTTCATTCCCTTTCACTTGATACTCTCACTCAAGAGCGCCACAAGCCATGTTGTGCTCCCTAAAACAAAGAACTCCTCCATTTCATTTCAGCTAATTCAAACACCATTCTTGCTAAAGAAAATCAAATGCTACCATTTTAAACTTATAGATGGTAAATATATCAGTGATTCAAAGAGGCATCTGAGAGTATAATTTCCCTACATAAAGAGTGAAATAGACAAAGTAGATGCTTTGAAATAACTTAGAGAGAAATGCAAAATTTTAAAAATATTAAAAAAAAAAAAGATCTGACCTGGTGAGGAACTGCAAGCAACTGAGGATGGAGTAGCCGGTGATGCACAATCTGAAAAACCCGCAACCCTGGGACTTTTGTCAGCCATGTTTGAAATGAAAGACTGGGTGGGTTCTGCATTACAAGCAGAAACAACAGCCCCATCTTTGTTCACAGTAACATCGGGACCTTCAACTTTCTTTTTCTCATATTTTGCCAGTCCCTCACCCCATCCAAGTCGTGGCTTCTTCTTGGAGGTAGTTTCCTCAGACAGTGCAGCAGATGTCACACAAGCAGCTGCATCTCCTGAAAGGGACTGGACAGGAGTTGAATTCTTCAGCTGTGTATCAGCCTTCGTGTCATTGGAATCCGTACCCCCCATGCTCTTCGAGCTACTTGAATGGCTAAAACCAGAACCCCGTGAAGACAGGCTTCCAGAACGGCTCCACTTAAGAGGTTTCCAGACAGTCGAGCTTACAGAGTTCTCTGCATCGCACCTCTGGCCTGTACCCAACCCACTGACAGCACCCATCTTATCATGTTGGTCTTTCAACTGAAGCTGATCCCATGTGTTCACAAAGTCAGAATTAGGATGAGATAGGCAAGTTATGGTATCATCCACAGACCTCAGATCATTATTACTCACATCAAGCAGCTTCCCAGACGTAATTGGAGACCCATTGCTTGTTTCCCAGGAATGACCTTTCCAATCTCTCTGACTAAATCTATTTTCCCTAATGCTCCTGCCGTATTTCCCATCTCCACGCAAAATAGATGGCCGGCAGCTGTCATCTTCCAGCATCTTGTCACCAGACCGAGAAGGCACATAACCATGACCAGAATCTTCCGAAAACAGGTGCCAACCACCCTGCTTAGCATGACCTTCAGAGAATATTTAACAAAAAAAGCTCAAGATATCAACACAAGCAACGTATATATTCTCGCAAAAAACATAATATGTGCCCCCAAAAAAATGACGCGCGTTATTTTCCAGATAAGATTCGTAAACTCGGATCTTCAATAACCCAAGAGGCAAGTTAATCATAGATCTAAACAATAAGCATGAAACAAAATCCGAACCCCTACAGGATTATCATATACAGGAAATCCGATACCAATCCGCTTCTAAAAAGTCTTTCAGATGGAATTTGTTTTATCGATAAAAACCTAAACGTTATAAAAGACTATAAAATTATTTAACCCAAAAAAAATCATAATCTTGGAAGCCCTAGATTTAGGTATTCTTAATCAGACAAACTGAAAGAGACAAGGGGCTCTGGAGGGAAGACATGAATCGAAAGAAATCACCTGGTGGTCTGCGAAAATCGGCGGATCCCCAGCGATTGAACTCGCGGGTTCCGTGATGGGATGAATCCTTCCATCTGGCTACGGACCCTAGCGACTCCGACGACCTTTCGTGCTTCCTCTCCTTGAAGAAGTCCTTCCGGTCCCAAGGCAATGGTTCTGGCGGCATGAAAACCAACCCAATCGCATGGGCTGCCAAAACACCTAACCGCAGTCACCGCGCGGAAGAGAAAACCAAACAAAACAAGTCACCCGGAGAAGCAACTCCCAGGGTTTCTAAAGCCAGATCGTACGGGCAGCCACGCACGAACCGTGTTCACCCCCCACAATCACCACATCAAAAGATTGAAACCGAAAGAATCAAAACGACGACACAGAGCTGAATCCCGTCGATTCCAGATCGAACGCCAACCCTAGGCGGCACCCCTTACAAGCAGTACAAGCCGCGCCGTCCTGATTTGGAAGAGAGCCGATTAGATAGAAGAAGAAACTATGCCCAGAGTCCAAAGTAATGGATTCGGATTATCTTCTTCGTTCTAGGGCTTGATATTGTGATATCTTCCCCTTTCTCTCTCTTTCTTGGCTGGCTGGTTGGTGGTAAACGAAAATCTGCCTTGCAGGGCGAGAGGAGTGAGAAAACGTGAGCCGATATGGGACAAAGTCACAAAGGAGAGCCTTCATGAGAGAGAGAGAGAGAGAGACAGACAGACAGACAGACACAAGGAGAGAGAGAATTTGGCATCCGGATCTCAACAGCACTATTAAACCATTATTCAATCTAACTTCGCGTCCGCAATTAAAATTAACGTTTTTTTAATTTTTTGTAATTTATTTTTTTTTTTTAATATATAATTTTTTTCTTTCCTTTTATTTTTAATATATATTTTTTCTTTCAATCTTTTTGACCTTTTTTTAATCCACTTTTCCTTTTTGCTTTGTCCCTCCTGTGTTCCCAGTCGAACTCCGGAAAATGCCCCTGGTTTTAGGGACTATTTGCGGGAGGTACCGGTGTTGTACACGCGCCAGATACGTCCTCTTTTCAACAATGCCGGGTTTAGCCTTGGCCAATACTCAAAATGACAGAACCTTCGTGTCAGCACCTAGCCATGGTTTTTAAATTTGAATAATAAAAATTAGAAAAATCATATTTATATACTCTACAAGTTTTGAAGTTTTTTTTAAATCTTGAGAAATCTCGAGACATATTCTTATTCGATTTTTGAAAAATACAAGTTTTTTGGATAAAAATTTATTAAAATATATTTTATATTGAAATCACAAATATTGCGAGTAATGAGATTGCTTTAAAATTTTAAATTTAATGAAATTAATCGTTAAACTTATAAAAACAATTTTAAAAATAAAGTTTACAAGCTCTAGTTAATTAATGGAGTTCAAATTATAAAACAAATAAGTTCATTCGTTAAGCCCAACTTGAGTTTAAACACCATATTATTTAATTCAATCTTTTGATGCTAAGCTCGATTTTAATTTGATCGAAATTATGCACTGATAATTTGGATTAAAGAGTTATATATACCATGTTCTAATTTTACTTTCATATTATTATTATGAGATAATATTGTCCTTTGTCTCATAAATTTTTATTTTTTTAAAAAAAAAATAAAGAACAATCAGATGATAATAAAAATATCATATTTTATACAATAAAATAAAAGTAAAATATTAATATAATATATAACATTACTTACTGTATGTGACCTGATTAGCATAAATCTTAAACTTCTAAAATGAAGATCTTGGATTCAAAACTCCGCCTCTCCAAATGTCCAAGTGTATACAAAATATATATAATATATTTTATATATATTACATTTATCAAGCTTATAAAAAAATATAGCTACGTAGAGACGGATAAGTTGAGATAAGTAAACCTATTTTCTCTTTTTTTTTTAAAAATTTTGTTGTCACGTTTTATTCTCAATTTTGTTACTGAAATGCCATTGTAGAATTCCAAGCACGCCCCGATGGATGCAATAATTGTTACAGGCAAAAAGTGTGCATGAACGAAAGCACACTGGCTATCATATTGTCTAGACATTTTGCAAATCGTTAAATATTCCACCGGCTTAAGCTTAAATTCCAAATACTTTGAGATAGCAGAATGAGTATTTCAAAAATGAAATAATTATTATATTCTCTAGTCGGTATCTAGAGCGTATTATTTATACAAAAATAATTGATGCAACTGCTTGGCACAACCGGTGTGTCCAAATCACCAAATTCATTTTTCCCTTCCTCTTCCTCTCCCTCTCCATTTCGTTCCCCCTCTCTCTCCTTCGAAATTTCATTTCCCCTCCCTTCATCTCCATCTCCATATCCGTCGGACTTCTCTCTCTCCTTCAAATATGCTAATCATTTCGTTACCAAACTTTGGATACGAGTCTTTTGCACGAATGGAACTTTCCAAAGCAAATAGACGTCCCTTCCTCTGCCTCGAACCAAAGTCTTCTTCTTCGCACGTCCCGACTGCACGAAGCTCTTATTCTTCCCACGTTCCTCCCTCAAAGCTCTCCCTACTTTCCATGACAGCTATACCTCTCCCTCTCTTCTCCACGATAGTCCAAATATCATGGCCCATTGCCTCTGCCGCATGCTCAAATACCATGGCTCATTCTTCTGAAATCACTCCAGACCCTCAAGTTCGCCAAGGAATTCTGCCGCTTAATGGGTTTGTATATATTTTTTTTTTATTTAAAATTTTGGAGGTTGTCCATTGTTTGGTTGCTGAGAACGTTTTTTTGAAAAATAGAGAAACTGCAAATTTATAATGTCTTATAGAGAGAGATGTCTTATGAAGTTCGGGAAAAATTGAGTGAAGCATCAAAGTATGGGTTGGAGAGTTATGGAGAATTTGAGTTTGGGTTCCAGTGCGGGGACGAAGGTTCTGCTACGTACGACAGGGTAGTAAGATTGTCTTGATCATTTGGCTTCAATTATTGATGTGCTCCTTTTACTCTTCTCTTTACCTGTACTTTTAGCAACGCAAGGGTTTATTTGCAAGAGAGAAATAAATTGTATAAATATATGAATTGCATGATTGCGCATTATAAAGGCCTCACAACCTGGGCTCGATAGATCAACCTTAATGAGGCTTCCAAAACCAAGGTCTCATTCCTCAGGGTTTCTCCTACCCATTACGAGTATGCAAAAACCAACTTGCATGCATTATCATGAGTACCTTATAATTAATTACTTTGTATGTGTATGTTTCATATGCCACTGCGTTCTCTAACTATCTTTCTGTTTTTTAGAATTAAATAAAACAAAATGAATTGATTTAGTTAGTTTATTGATTTTTCTCTTATTTTTGGTTTTCACAGGCGTGAGGATCAGGAGCTTCTTGATACTCCTCATCGCAAGCTTCTTCTTCACCGTGCTAAAAACTCGCAATTCACACAACAAAGGAAAATAAATAAATATCAGTGTGTGGATTGGAGAGTTATGGAGAATTTGAAATTGGGTTCCAGTGTGGGAACTACCTGCAGAGCATAGAGATGGAGATGAAAATTTGAAAAATCAGTAGAAATTTAATCAAAATAGACAAAAGGTATGGGAATTGAATATATTAGATAAACTACAAAAATCAATTTCAATTCACTTACTTTCTTGCATTTAGAGTCTTATAAACTTGCTGTTGGTTTGGTTGTATGAATAAATGGTATAAATGTAGAAGAGCTGTTGCGATGGGGGTTAATAATGCATGCAAAGTGTTTGATAAACTGTTGAAGAAAAAATCATTAATTGGTTTGGACATGGGAGACTCATCGATAACACTTTCTCCTTCAACCTCACAGTCTGCATAGCCTGAGCTCATTTTTTGTGCTTTAAAAAAAACATCTGGAGTGGTAAAATGACACGAGAAACCGCAGTTATACGTAACAATTTTGTTATTTATATTATTAAATGATAAAATTTGATTTATAAAATTAATATTTCAAATCAAATTATAATGCGTAAGCAATATAAGGTATACAAATCTTAAAATAACATGACTCTTCCATAAATAATACGAGTGTACATTTCCATTCATATTTTTATGTTTTTTCTTTGTTGAAGAATATGACAATATTTTATGAAATATTTAAATCTTACATTTTTTTTTTTAATTTTCTAAAATGGGACACTATTTCTGTTGCCATGTAGTGGCCCCGAAGTGGTAGGCGGCCACTTAAGTCTTAAACAGTGAGAGGGAAAAAATTATTTTATTATTATTAGATTAATTGAATTATTTTACTTATCATTCAAACATCACATGTTTATTTAAAAAAAAAAGGGTGTAGTGTGTGAGGTATTAAGTAGAATTATTCTAATTTTTTTAAAGCTCTATCATTCCAATATCTCTGAGGTGTTGTTTGAATAATAAGTTGATGTGAAAGTTGAAAGTTAAATAAAGTATTATTAGTATGTCACTTTTTGAAATTATTATTGTTTTGAAATCTAAAAAAATTTAATTGTTTATTATATTTTATGTAAAAATTTTAAAAAAATTATAATGATGAGATGAAATACTTTTATTATCGAGAGCTAAAAATAAATCTTATTGGAATAGCAATTATTCATATAGCAAACTAATTATATATAAATATAACCACTCCCTATTGAAAAATCATAACCGAGTTAATAAATAATTTACAAATAAAGTTTATTAACTTGTAAAATTTAGGATATGTATGGGTGATGAAATGATATGAGAATTATGTGAAATTAATTAAATAATTTGTGAATAATAGTAAAATGATTTCAGTTAATATTTGGAAAACGAGAGATACAAAATTAAATAAAAATATTATAAAGTAAACAAAATTGTTTGAATATAAGTGTTTGGATATTATTTTTTATTTTCAAATTTAATAAAATTGTATTGTTTTTTGCGTTTTGTTTGAAAATTTTGTAATGATTATATGAAAATTTGAAATTGAAAATTTTTGTATGTTTTTGTAATGTTTATGAAGGAAATTATGAAGAGTTTTAAGCAAGATAAGAATCACATCTAAGTTTCCAAACAACCCCTTAATGCGGTGCATTAATACATTAATTGTAAAGCTCTTATTTTAAGATAAATTTAAAGTATCACATCAAATTACGTCAATTTATAAAATAATTATTCTCATAAAAACATTTTTCAATTCCCTTTTAACATTTGATCTCACGAATCCATGGTGGATTTGGAATTTTGGATGGCAAGATGTCGGCGGTAAAATCTTGATTTGATTCTTTAAGGGGTTGTTTGAAAATTATTTTCATCTTATTTCTATAATCTCATTTATTTCTCAAATATCAATCAAATACAAATACTTTTAAATTAATCATTACAAAATTTTTAAACTAATCATAATTTTCTCAAATTAAAAAAAAAAAACTTGTTCAAATTCTAAAACTAAAATAATAATAATAAATTATACCATAACAATATTTTAACTTTATAATATTTTTTATCCAATTTTTTATTTCTCATTTTCCAAAATCCAATAAATATTTAACTTGAACTATTTCGCTAGTATTCACAAAATTCTTACCTCATCTTATTCTCCAAATATCCGAATTCAATTTTTTGTTTGGATTCTATATTACATCAAGTTGAATAGTTTATAAGTTTATTTTTATAAGATATTTTTAGGAATGAGTATTTTCTAAATTTTTTTTTTCAAAATCTCGAATTTAAAATCATAATTAACTCAAAATTTATAGAATGTTTGGAGAATGAGATGAGATAATAAATATATTAATAGTAGTGAAATGATTTGTAAATAGTAGAAAAATAGTTTGAGTTAATATGTTTTATTCAATTTTAGAAAATGAGAGAGAAAAAGCTGAATAAAAATATTAAAAAATTCAAATATTATTATGATTTAATTTTTATTTTGGGATTTGAAAAAGTTAAATTGATTTTTTTTTGTGTGTTTTGTTTGGAAAATTGGTAAAGTTGTAATAATTAAATAATGATTAAATGAAAAATTAAAAAATTGAAAAGTATTGATGATTGAATGATGTTTGTGAAATAAATAAGATCATAAATTTTGAAAAAATTATACTCATCATCCCTACACTATAAACCACACATATTTTTTTATTTTTTTTCTTATTAAATTTATGATGTATGGATGATAAATAAAATAATTCATTTAATTTAGTAATAATAACAAATAATAATGTATGATATAGAAATAACAAGAGAAGTACTCAGATTTTAAGATGAAATAGAATAAAACCATCTCTATTCACAAACAATCCATAAATCTAAATTCAGATTTTTCTTTCCAAACATAGTTTAAAGTGTATTTATGACTAAAGGAGAGGACATTTATGTCATAACGGCCGAAACGCGATAACATTTTCGTAATCTCAATGTTCCCGCCCTATAATTTTGCCCTATTATTATTTATTTAATTCTGTTTTCCGTTCAGCGCGCACTGAGACGGAGTCAAACACGAAACGACTAATTGCATACGTCAGCCACGACACGTGTGGACTGGCATATACGACTCGCTTGGCGTTTTCCTCGGGACGCAACCAAACACGTGCCCTAGTGCTTGCTCACTTCCGAAGCTTCAAACTGCTAACTCCACGTCACGCTCCCATTCATTTTAGCAGTCTTCGTGTATTTTGCTGTACACGAGTACACCCTTCTTCAAAAACCAAAATTACATTTGACTCCCTACATTTATAATAAGAATAATATTATTCATCATTCTAATTTTTATCATTCTATAATGTGTTATTAGGTGATTAAAGATTATTTATTATATTTTACTTATATATCTATCATCGAATGTCACATCATAAAATGATAAAAGTTAAAATGATGAATAGATTATTTTTTTATAATAATATATATTATAATTTATTATCCTTTTTAGAATAAACTATATCTATCCCTTTAGTATTTAAATGGCATGAAACAAAAGTCCTAATAATTGTTGGCCGATTTGCTAGATGATGTCCGAAGCAGGTCAACTAGATTTTAGAAAAGTAATATGAATATGCAGTAGTGTCTCACTTTTGTTAAATATATTTATACTTGTATCACCTAGCTGTTGTGTCATGGCATATTGGTATGTAGATCTCAGCGTTTTATACACCAAAGCCAATTGTTATTAAATATGTGTATTTTCCACGCGGCACACTTGTGACACGTCAATGACATGCATCATGTAGTTATTGCTATGGATGTAATGTTTTAAAGGATTTATTAACTATGAGATAATAATGAGAGCATTGGATTAAGAGTAATGTTATATGTAATATTAGGATGTGCACGTTCTGCACACTCATTAAAAAAAAAAAAAATATAAATCTCAAATTTATTATCATTTTAAATAAAATACGTGAGATTTACAAGTTAAAGATTGTATATGTGTAATCGAAGCAGCCAGTCTAGGCTATAGTGTGAATCGAATAGAAATAAAAAGAGAGTTAATAGGGGTGGACAGTGGGGCCCCACCCAGCATTTGGCCCTCCTAGCTGGGGCGGGAAGGGCCCAACCCAACCCCACATTTTTCCCGCCCAACATTTATATATTTTATTATATAAAAAGTATATTTATATATATTTATACTATACATATTTATAAATATTTATTATTTGTACTATATATAAATACAATAATATGTATTAAGTATAACTTTTACTTAATATTTTGTATAAGTTGTAGTGTAGTAGGGTGATTTTTTTATAGATTGCAAGGCAATACAAAAGTCTCATATTACTTAAGTGTGAGACTTGTATTATGAGGACAATTTATAAAAATGTCACCCTACTACACTACAACCTATACAAAATATATACTAATAAATTTAAAAATTAAATAATTTTTAAATTATAATCATATTTACAATTTAGGTCCAAAAATATATTTTTGATCACTTTTAAACTATTATTTAAGTGGGCGGGAGATGAGATAAAAACCCCACCTCCTACCCATGCGGGGTGGGAGGTGGAGAGGGGCTATCCCGTACCTTATGGTGCACTCACCCCTTAGAACTAGACAGGGAGGGGAGGGAGTGAGGGCGTAAAGAAAAAGCCTGCTCCCTGAGGAGTAGATCATGATCCTTCAATTACGACCCAAAATAAAGTTCTAATTGCTCTTTATCTCGTCTTTAAGCTTGAGTTTATCCTTATTATGTTTTTATTAGGCAAGTAAGATGAAATTATGTTTTGGGCCATTGCAAGCCGTCATTCTTAGTCCACTCATCATCTTCTCTGAACTAATTATATGAATATACAAATTGTATTGATGAGCATTAAACTTTGATTTTTCTTTTTGAAAAAAAAATTAACAAGTGGTTACAAAAATTATGGACAAGTGAGTATAAATATATGTGCCTTTTCCCTAATGTTATGGACCGACTCCGCGTATTTCAAAGTTCAGATTCTGGACTTTAGTCCATAATATTTATATATATATTCGGGACTTTAGAAAAAAAAAGGTACTTCTTCCAAGTTCTAGCACCATCCAACTTAACTTTCTGGACCATGGAGGCAAATAGGATCTTGGAATGGAACACTTATTCTTATAAAATGGTTATTTTATAATTCGGTGTGAACATATCAGAGACAGAATCATCCATTTAGTTGGCCTTCCAACACCAATCATCCTTAAAATCGGTAAAACCTTAAAAAAAAAAAAACATTGCAAAACTTGTACACTCATTTTAAAAGGATGCAAATGATATATTAATTAAAATAAGATCGGGGCTTCACTTATGTCTCTAATAGATCGAGAGATAAATAATTCGACTCATTCACATGTAGGTTATGAATGTTTGGAATTCATTTTATGCAAGAAGATATTGCTCTTGCTAACTTGAATTAAAGGGTCATATAAAACTGCTCTAATCCTATTAGCATATTCATAGTTAATGCATTTGTCATAGTTAGAAGCTTAAACTCAATATCAAGGTTACAATCAATATTGTCACTATCTCCAATATAGTCACTATATTCAATAAAAAAAACTTAGGCCGGTTATCGGGAGACTTACTTAAAAATATTGTAATGAAATGAACATAAGAGTAGTTAACTATTTGACTAAAATAAATAAATCTCTCATAAGCCCATTTATAAAAAAAGTGAGTACTACTTAAAAAAAATAAAAGTTGTTCTGTACTATTACATAGTGAAGTCTAGTTTTTTAAAGAGATTTACTATACATTATCTCACATATTATACTTATTTTTATTTATTTATTTATAATTTTATTTATATTAAATTAATTGAATTATTTTACTCATAATTAATAGAACACATTTACTAATAAAAATTAAAAATCATATATAATATATAGTACAAGCAGATTTTGTTTTAAAAAAAATATTTAAAACTTATACACATTATTAGTTTTTGACCAAATGGCATGGTCCTTCTATACTGTATTAATAGATGGTTAAAAAAGAACGTAAAAATTGTGGCAGGAATGTTTAGAAGTAAGAAAAACGCTTGTTGCAAGTGAAGTGAATGGTGTAAATGGCGTGCAAATGATATTGACATAGAGATACTTGATGAGAGAGAAATTGAGCTAATGAAAGAGAATGATCGAGCTAATGAGAGAAAAAGATTGAGCTGATGAGAGAGAGCTAATGAGAGAGACATAGTTGATGAGAGAGCTGATAAGAGAAAATATGTATATTTAGAGAAGAGCAATGCTACGTACAGTCTTCAAATGAAGAATGCATTACAAGTTTAGTTAATTTTATCTTTAATTTTTTTTAAAATTATAATAATATCTTTATCAAAATGATATTTTTTTTATTTAATAAAAGACGTGTATATTCAATCTTTATTTAGAAACTGTAAATAAAATTTCTTTATAAATAAAGAGTAAATAATTAATTTTAAATCTGATTTGATATAGATCACTATACATCGGTTCTATATAGAACAATCCAAAAGAAAAGGGCATAGAAAACCCAAAAGAAAAGGGAAGAGAGAGAGAAGGTAAGAAACTAAACAGGGGTCCAGCTATTGGTAAACCCTCCAAGTCTACGATTGAAGGGACCACAGGGCCACCAGGCAGCAGCAACCATCACAGTGCAAAGACAGAGTAGTCAATAACGAGTGGCACTCACTATGAGTGAGCCGTGAGCGAGATAGCGTGCCTTTTTGACCTTTTGCTTCTATTGCTGCTGTGACCGATTAGATTAGACAAATAATTAAAGACTACTTACTGTGAGCAAAGTTGGCTACCGCCTTTTTCTGTTATGTTCTTAAGATTCATTCGATAAAACAGATCTTAACCTTTTTGTGCGTTTCTTCAAATGTTAGCTAGTAGCCTTTGCGGAGAAGTTTTGAATATTCAGAATCAGAACGGGGCAAGCAGCCATCCCCCATGCGCGCCTGTTACCTATTCGGCCAATTGTCTGTTAGAAACAAACGCAAAAGAGAGAAGACAATTCAAGGTTCTGATTAAAAAGCCGGAAAAAACACAAACAAATGCGTGGTTTCAAATTGTTCATACGTCATTACAGCTCATCACAATTATATTCATATGATTCGAATCCTCTCCGTCTATCTCTCTCTCTCTCTGCTTTTTAGATAAAAATTGGTTGGGCCGGAAATACTTTTTGGGATCTGTTTTTTCTTGGCTTTGTCTGTTTCAGTCATTTAATGCAGTCAGACTAAGGTTTTAATGCTCTGTAACCTGTAGGCGATTCTCCGGAAGGAAACCCAGGATTGTTTTGTGATCTGTGCCCAATTTCTTTATGTATGCTATTCTTCCAGTGACTCTGAGTGCTTCATTGGTCGGACCGTGTCTTTCTTTCCGTCAATCTCTCTGCTGTCTTGTTCTGCCCACTTCCTATGATTTAGAAATCAAAAGCCAGCTTCCTTGAAATCCCGGAAACGATTTCGGGATTTGCGCGTCTGGATTTTGTTCAATTTCGTTAGATTTTGACTTTGTTTTATTCATGGGTCATTGTTTATTCTCTGTTATTTGCATCTTGTTCCTTCTTGTGGGAACTTGTTTTTCTTCTCCTATTAGAGATCAGCTGAGAGATAGGATCACCGAGTTGCCAGGACAGCCAGGGAATGTGGGGTTTGCTCAGTTTTCAGGTTACGTGACTGTGAATGATCAAGCTGGAAGAGCATTGTTTTACTGGTTGGTTGAGTCATCGTCAAGTCGTGGAGCTAAGTCAAGGCCACTTGTGCTGTGGCTCAACGGTGGTCCTGGTTGCTCTTCAGTTGCTTATGGAGCAGCTGAGGAGATCGGACCTTTTCGTATTAGGCCCGACGGGAAGACTCTTTACTCGAATCCTTATGCTTGGAACAATTGTATGTATAAACTTGTCAAATCGATATTCATGTACTGTGTTATTGACGAGGCTTAACTCAATTTCGATAAATTCTCGGGCTTTCGGACAGTGGCGAATTTTCTGTTCCTCGAATCTCCTGCTGGTGTTGGTTTTTCGTATTCGAACACAACTTCAGACTTGTACACAGCGGGTGATCAGAGAACAGGTGGCGTATTAGTTTAATTGTAATTTTTAAACAATTTGTCAGGATGATAACGTTCTACTTTATTTCGCATGCTGAGGTGTGGATGATTGTCAAATAACAAGTAATGCAAATTGTCAAAATGCGTTGAATTTGACATCCTAATAATTTTTTGGTGCATGGGTGCTATGCATTTGTAGCCGAAGATGCATATACATTTCTTATCCATTGGTTCGAAAGGTTTCCACAGTACAAGCACAGGGATTTCTACATTGCTGGAGAAAGTTACGCAGGTCCTGAATTACTTTATTTTTTATTTTGAATTTCAGTTTTACAATTTTTCACGGTGACTTGATATCGTGATGAATCAGCTAACTTGTACCATTCTGTTTCAGGCCATTACGTTCCTCAGCTGTCTCAAATTGTTTACCAAAGAAACAAAGGAATCCAGAACCCAATTATTAATTTCAAGGGGTTTTTGGTGAGTATAAATTTTATTAGATTTAAGCCGATATACTTTCAATACCCAACTGGCTCATGGTAAATAATGATCATCATATGCATGATTTTTGTATCTTCTTTTCTATCAGGTGGGAAATGCTGTTACTGACGATTACCATGATTACATTGGCACGTTTGAATACTGGTGGACCCATGGCTTGATTTCTGATTCCACCTATCGCATGTTACGAGTCGCCTGCGACTTCGGATCATCTCAACATCCCTCACTGGAATGCATGAAGGCTCTTAAAGTTGCAGAGGTGGAGCAGGGAAACATTGATCCATATAGCATTTTCACTCGGCCTTGCAATAATACTGGATCATTGAGGCGCAACTTAAGGGGTCATTATGTAAGTTATCGTCAATTGTTTCTTTTACGTATCAATACAAATAGTAGCTCTTTTTGACTGTCAAAAGAGTAGCGGACACAAAAAAATTTTGACGTAAAACGTGGCTTTTACTGCCTAATGTTGTTTGACGTGAGGTAATGGTGCTATTTATGCTTAGCATCTATATTTGAAATTTTTGTATTGCTATCTGGAACTTTGACAGTAATGGTGGAAAATTGTTCATAGAGATTGCCCAATATGTTGCATTAGCTGCTTTTAGCACAGGTTAATACACGTATTGATTGGCGAGTCGTCAAGGGAAACTAAAAAGACGCATTTTATCTTTTTCAAATCTGAGAAATGTGTTCTCATAGTTACTGCCTTCTGAGTATTTGAGAGAGCTGTTGTATGTTGAGCTTAAACCTTATAAAGCTTCTAGGGTCCCGCAGTGCCATTATGTTCTCCATAATTTTGCAAGCTGGGGGGTGGGTCTTGGGTCTCCTGGCCTCAGCACATGCTCATTACAGCTGGTATAATTCCTTTTCCCCCTTCTGTAATCCCATGACCTGCCCAATCATTCTAAAAATTTGTAGGAGCTTTAGCTGACATCTGTTGATTAATTAGACGCTTCAATCAACAGCTGCTGACTAACTCTCCTTTTAAAGTTGTTGCAGTTGATCGTAATTATGAAATAGCACAAACACTATGTGAGCATGGATCTCTTATAAAGGATATATAAGATGAGTTTGGTATAATGGGATCAACCTTTTCTTCTATGGTTGTGTTTGGGACTTGGAAAAAAATATAATGAATAATTAATTTCAAGTTTGTGCTAATTTGACCATCATTGATTTACTTATAAAAAAAAATTCGACCATCATTGATGTTGGGCATTTGTTATTTTTTTGCTTTGGGCCTTGGTGTAGGAATCATGCCATATATTTATGGAGCTTTCGGCAGCAAAACTATGCTAAGGCTGTATCACACATATATAAAAACATACATGTATTTTTCATATGTTTTAAGTATGTGCAAATATTAAGACCTTAATTTTAAGATGGCAATATATGTTTCAAACTTGCATTGCATTTCCATCCACTAAAATTTGTCTTCCTTTCTGGTATCTGTCATCACCTACGTTTCCCTATCAATTTTTTCTATCCAACTCTTGATTCAATATTGCACAAAGTAATTCTTGTTCTGAGTTTCCTCACTACTGGTATAGGCGGGTTAAAAATGCCACCCCATATTGTTCTGCATACTTGTCCACATCAATATCTTCTTCTTTGGGGTCTACAAATGGCTTAATACTGATCTCACTCCTTAAAAGTAATCACAAGGTTTGTTTTAGCTCATCTGTCTCTTTACTTTTGAAATCAGCCATGGATGTCCCGAGCATATGATCCCTGCACCGAGAGGTACTCTGAAATGTACTTCAATCTCCCAGAAGTTCAGAAGGCTCTCCATGCCAATACAACTATGATTTCTTATCAATGGAAAACATGCAGGTAACTGGGTAAGATCTTAGTTTCGGATACTTGATAGGATTTCATTGCACATGTTGTGATGGCATTGTTGGCGTATTCTTTTCTTTCACAGTGACATTGTTGGTAACTACTGGGCAGATTCCCCACTCTCTATGCTTCCTCTTTATTCTGAACTCATTGCTGCTGGCCTCAGGATATGGGTATACAGGTCTCCCTCTCTCTCCCTATGTGTGGGTGTATGTGTGTTCCCTACTTCCCCAATTTTTCTGTGAAATTATTGAAGGTTTCAAAGCAATTTGGGGATTTAACATTACAATACTAGTGGTGGAAATAGTGTATGTCGAACTATATGAGTTGTGAAAGTAAAGTAGTATCTTAGCTTGTAATATATATTTGTCTCGATAATTATATCTATGATAGATCCTAAAATGGATAGTTATATTTACAAATAGAACTCCTTGGAAATCTCTTATAAAGTCCAATTCTGCTTTCTACTCAACGAATGTCAAACCGTGCACATCTGCACATGCATGCCTTCACGGTCCACCCATTCAGCATAAGACATAACACAACACCTTTACAATCTGGGTATCACTGAGGGCTTGCTTCACACTACAGTGCCTCAAAGCCACATGGTGTTATCAAGGTGGGCCCGATATCATTTATCATGACCAAAGGAAACGTTAGTCATATTTGCGCTATAAGACTAGTCAAAGTTAAACTTATAGTTGGAGCTCATTGGAATTGCGGATAAAGACCAGTTTCATTTCGTACTAAAACAAAAATGGGACTTAACACATGCACTTCGTTGCAACCCATACACTCATTATGAGACTTAACGCAACATTTTCACTCTCCTGCTTATCATGATATTTGTAGGTCTAGAGACTGGAGTTGCAGAGATGTCCTTTTCAATTGTGAACATGGGATCCGGAAATAAAACAACTTTATCATATATCTGAACTCACAGCTAGGTTTTAGGTGTTGACTATAGTTGTCGTCGATGCTTACCTGAGCATTTTCCTACTGTTGGTGTTGACTGGATTGTGATTTGGCATACTCAATTTTGTATCGAGGTTTTTTTATGTGTCCTGTATCCAACAAATATTTTGATGAACTTGAGCTGACAAACTATATCTGTCATTGTTATGTCCTGTATCCTCATTTTATGAACTCATATTTCAGTGGAGACACTGACGCAGTGGTTCCTGTGACTGCAACTCGATATTCCATTGATGCCCTGAAGCTGCAAACTATTACCAACTGGTACCCATGGTATGACAATGGAAAGGTTAGTGGTCAGAAACATTTTCTTTCCAACCAGAAACTTGGGTGCCAATTTTTAAGGAGCCATTTATTTTTCTTTGGGAGAAGTAATGTTACGATTATTCATTATGAGATGAGGTGGTCTTTATTGCTGTTATGACAATTACATGTACCAGTAGCTCGAATAAACACTTGCTACTTTTTAAGTTTTGGTTGGCATGTGCTACTAAAACTTCATTTGTGACATTTGATACTAATTTGGTACTTTTATATCTGTACGTTTTGGTTCCATAACATACATAACAATCTAAAGGTGTCTGTATGATAAACATTTTGCTATAAAGTTGATGATTTATGTCCTCACAAGCTCTCTTACGTTTGTGACATAGGTTGGTGGGTGGAGCCAAGTATACAAAGGACTGACATTTGTGACAGTGACCGGAGCAGGACATGAGGTTCCACTCCATCGACCTCGTCAAGCTTTCATTCTTTTCAGATCATTTTTGGAGAACAAGCCCATGCCACGCTAAAGCCATTTCAATCCTATTCTTGACAAATAAGCACAAAGTATTATTACCGTTTATATGCACAGGGGGCTAGGTAAAGATAAAATAAAAGAAGCATTCCACTCGAGTGCCCCTCCATTCTTGCCCCCAAGTGATGCCATTTCATTATTTTAAGTTTGCAACCATTGTTTTACTGGATTTCTGTCTATGAAAAGAAAAAAAAAAAAAAATCATTGAAGAAATTGCATGATTATAGTACATGGAAATTGAATTCGTAAATATTTAAGATTTGTATATGAATTTTACTTTATTTTTATTGGATTCCTTCCATGTAGCTAGCTGCACATGCCACTTGCTGCCGAATACTGATTGCTCCTGTTCTGACGAATCAAATATATTTGTTTGGATCATGAGTAAATTTGTATTTTATGAAAAATAAAACCACGAAGAGAACGACTACAACGAGGCATGCCCCAATCCCAGATTATCGACAGCAGAAAACACCGTGCAACAACCAAATACATGAAATCAACCTTCTCCGAATTCCATTCAGCCAGTTATTTACGAGTGTATCTGCAACTTTCGTGAACTTCTTTTAAAAAATTAAAATTTATTATTAAAAAAATAATTTTTTGCAAATAAAAAAATTTATCCTTTTCAAAACTCAAAATACTATTTTTCATTATTTATTCCTCCGTTGTTTTGAGTTTTGACAGGTTTGGAAGATGAGATGAGGATTTTATATTTTGTTTTGAAATTTAAAATATTATGTTTTAATATTATTATTATTTTGAGATTTGAAAAATGTATATTGAAATTTAAAAAAATTAAATTGTTTATTATATTTTATATAAAAATTTTAAAAAAATATAATTATAAAATAAGATAAAAATTTTATATTTTGTCGTCTACTCCAAACCTGCCCGACAGTTTCGAAGAGTCAAGATCACATGGGCCACTTGAGTTTCGGGTCTTGGGGAACGCAACCCGCCATTAATTCAATCGAACAAAATCAAAAGAAGACGGTCAGACCCAGCATGTGGCTCCATTATGATCCACCTCATTTTGATCCCACATCGATAACTGCAAGTCAACACTTGCTGCACGTTTTTGAAAAATTAAGATCCCTTTATATGCCCCTTTTTGTACAAATCTTCCTACAGAATTGATTTGTATACGAGATTTTAGATACAGTTAAACGCATGACGAATATTTTAAGATGAATTGAATTGAATTAAGATGAATTAAATTTTTTTATAAATAATTATGAATTGAGATGATAGATGTGTTTAATGAGAGGTTAGGGTACGTTTGGATAGTGAGAAGTGTTGAGAATATTTGTAAATAGTAATAAAAAAGTAATGAAAAATTAATAATAAAATATTGAATAGTAATAAAAAGTAGGTAAAAAGTAATGAATAGTAGAAAAGTAGGTAAAAAGTAATAATAAAATAAAAAATAGTAGTGAGAGTACCTCACTTGCCAAACATAGCCTTAGATTTAGAGATGAGTTGAGATGATTTATGAATAGTAGAATAAAAGTTAAGTTATTTATTATATTTTGTATAGAAATTTAAAAAAGTTATAATGATGAATTGAGATGGATTGATGTGAGTTTTGAATCCAAACCTCTCCTAAATGTTAATATGAGTTTAGATATATTTATAGGAAGTTGAAAAAAGTTGTGAGTCTAGCATGTAAAGAGATGTTGAGTTAAAAAATATTCATGTGGATCTCACGTGTAAAAGAGATTTTGAATTGAGACGAATTTAATTATCTAAAAGTTATGTATTTGAATGTTAGATTCAGCTTAAAATTATACTGAACTGGTTGATCTCAATTGAATCTAACTTCCAAACTGGACTAAGTCATTGAGTTTGAAAACCAATAAATTTGAATGCTCATACGTGGATATGCGTTGAGATATTCTCGTATATTCTAAGATATTCTCGTATATTTTAAGATATTCTTATATCCAAAAGAGCCCTAAGACCTAGAAAATGAGAGATAAGACACATCAAATAAGTTTTGCGTCCAATATTATTACAAGTTAAATAAATTTTATTGGACTTATATCACGTTTTATCTAAATTCAAATAAATTTTATAAGACTTATTTCATGCTTTATCTAAATTCAATAAAAAAACAGAAGATTCTAAGATCAGTAGTAGTACTTATATATGTGTGTGTGAACTTTGATCATCCAAAATTTTAAAGACGTCTTGAACAATTTTCTCCATTGAAATGACAAACGGTTTGAATTTATGGCTTCTAAGATATATTCCAATTACCAAGTTTTCTAATTTTTCAGAATTTTTGGGATTGATCTAATCAAAATGAGTGATTAATTATATAATATAAAAGAAAAATGCTATAATGAAGCCTTACACCATAGATATTCACTTAACAAATATGTGATTTGTCATTTTTAACTTTCTATTTAAATATATATATTTAAATATTAAGATACAATGATAAAAATGATAAATCACACGTTAATTAAATTAAGCTATTATACTTAATGAGGCTTTACGTATAATTTCTCAAAACAAAAATCGCGGCTATAATGATCTGCATGCAGTTTCATTCGAAATAATATGGAACATTATTCAATTCCGAAAAAAAAGAAGGTACAACACGCCCGGCGCAGTTTTGGGGTGTAACTTTTGAATCTGAAAAAATGGTATACCTCCGGTCCTCCACTACCACTTCTGTATAACTCTTCAGCCATTTCCAAGAGAAGTTAGGAAATAGAATAGCCAGCCAATAATGGGAGAGCAACACAAAATTAGCAGTTGTTTCTCTTTGCTTTCTCTTTTGGGTTTAATTTGTCTCTGTGCTCATTTGTTCAGTTTCCAATTCACTGGTGGCGGTTGCTGATCATGATGATCACTGGCCTTGAAGACCAGAAGCGGGACAGGATCAACAAGCTGCCTGGGCAACCAGCAAATAGACCTAAACTTTTCTCAATATTCTGGCTATATTAACGTGGGCCCTCCTCGATCAGACAGGTCTTTGTTCTATTGGCTGATAGAGGCTCCGGTTGACAGAGTGCCCGCATCAAGGTTGCTTGTTTTGTGGCTCAACGGTGGGCCAGGTTGCTCCTCTGTGGCTTATGGAGCCTCCGAGGAGGTGGGGCCCTTCCGAGTAAGACCCGACAGCAAGACTCTTTCTTTGAGTCCCTACGCTTGGAACAGAGGTAACAAAATTAATGTTGATGTACGGTTTTGATTTATCCAGGAGGCTGCATGTAGTTCTTGATCAAATAAAGTTATGGGACTCTACCTTCTAATTTGTTATATCTAACAAGTTGATTGACTTTACTTGGTGCAGAGGCAAAGTTTCTTTTCCTTGATTCACCGGCAGGAGTAGGATTTTCCTATTCAGATAATTTATCGGATGTATACACTGCTGGTGACCAAAGAACAGCTAGGTCACTCTTCCACAATTTCGTTCCCTATTTTTTGCCCAATTTTAATTGTTGAAGTTCACCCTGACCCACTTACCCTTATCTTCTAACTTTTCAATGCATTTGCAAGTAGTACTGCAGCAAAAGATTCCTATACATTTCTCATTAAATGGTTTGAGAGGTTTGCTCAGTACAAACATATATAGGCCATTCTACATTGCGGGAGAAAGCTATGCAGGTTAATTTTCTTGCTCACCAAACGCATTTTCCTGACTAATAATGATTTTAAACTTTTTAAAGTGGAGAGCTTGCCGTAAGTTTGCATTAATGTACGTTCATCACTCATCAGGTCATTACATTCCTGAACTTTCTCAAATTATAGTATGGGCCAACAAGGGAATTAGGAATCCAGTCATTAATTTCAAAGGGTTCTTGCTACGTAAGTCATTCGTGAAGATGTTCACATTACAGTTTGGCAGGCTTGAACTCCTCCCTGAAGTTGACTTTTCATCATTGATCATAGTATCATACACATGAACACATTAAGATTTGATACTCTGGTGAATAGAACAAAATAAATGAACTCTGAGCACTGAATGTACACCTTCCCAACAACCTTCAAATGCAACGAGAAAACAGAAGAGAAGGCCGAAACAAGGAAGCAATTGAAACTACAGCAGCTACAGAGGCAAAAAATGATGATGCATCTAAAGAAAAGAAAACAAAAGAGAAGGCAGGCGTTGAAGAAAAAGCCAATGTGTGATGGAAAAGGTCTTCTTGGCACAATAATAGGCGAAAAGTGACGATGCATTTGCCTCTTTATTTCGGACTTTCATCTTCTTATCAAAATTTAATCAAACACATATAAGTAATATATTAGAATGCTGATTGAGTATTGAGAATGGTGAAAATTACCTGAGCAACACCAAGGCCACATTTCTCAGCCATGAAAACCGTTAGTTGTCGACTGGGGTAGTGCGACGGTGATGTGAAATCTATGTGGCCTCCAGTGGTGCGAAATACGTGTGGGTGAGATGACGCTCAATTCGTGTGGGTCAAGTGTTTTGAAAAACCAAGCTAGGCAACGGGCATCGGACTGAGATGGTGGCAGTGGAACTGAGCTTGGTCTTGGGCGGCGGGCTTGGTGGAGGTGCAAAGAGACGGGCTTGAGAGCTTGGAGACAAAGACAAAAAGAGGAAGAGAGCTTGGAGAACAATGATTTATGTCTCTTGCGTGTGGTGATTCTGTGTGATGAGGTCTAATTAGCTTATTGTGTTTTTTTCCAACATATCGATGCCTGAATGGAGGACTGCTCTTCTATCTTTAATAGCCCGACTGTCCCGTAGCGGCTTTGATACCATCTAGTCAAATTTTGGTTAACTTTTACTAAAGTGATCTATCTGTATTGAAATAGTCAAAATTCTAATGCTCCACTTTTGAACTACAGTAAAGTCAAACAATTCTCCAAGTTTGGCTAGTTGCTGTTTAATTATCTCCAAAACAATATTTTACTCTAAAAATATTCTCCAAGTTGGTAAAATGTGTTTGTTGGATAATTAAATTGAGGAAAAAAATAGTTGGAAAGTATAATTTTAAGTAAAAGTTAAATTATTAATTAATATATAGAATGTATTTGTAAAAAATATAAAAAATTAAAAAATTAAAAAAAGATATAATATTATATTATTATTTTGACTTTGCAATGGATAGCCCAATATATATTAATAACTCTAATGATTAACCAAAACTTCAACTTTTAATTAAATTTTAAATTTGATAATAACTAGAACATTGTTAATAATGTAATTTCCAGATACAGTAGTATTGATTATGATTGTTCATTTGGGCTGGATTTTTTTCTGGCTTGGTCCGGAACCCGAAAAATCATATTCCGGTTTCGGTTCGGAACAAGTCCAGGCTGGAATTTGGGTTGGAAAATCCGGGTACACAAGGTCTGAGTATCGGATTTTAATTCTGGAACCGGGTTTACAACCTAGTACCTTTTTTTTTAGTTTGAATATTTTGGTTTTTCTTTATAGTTTTTTGTATGCCATAGGCTGGGAGGGTGCAACCATGTTCTCTGTGGCTACGGGGCTATAGCTGCTGGCTGGCACTGAAAAGGAACTGGGAAGCAGAATGTAGCACATTTTCTTTTGCCATACACTATTTCTAAATTAAGAGAAGCTATGTATATGTAAATATAAATCAATCTAATCCGCATTATCTTTTAATGCTCAGAAACAGAAGCCACACACAATCTGTGAGAATCGGACAAGCAAATTTCGGAAAGCTAAATAAATTGAGATAAGAGTATTGGAGAGATGTGATTCATGTGAATGCCCGAAGAAATAGTTTGAGAGAGAGAGATGGTTGATTAACCTATGACCATCTTTTTAGGACTGTTCATTCGGATTCCGGTTTGAAAATCCAGATATACTCAAACCGAAATCCAGATTTCAAATCCTAGCTAAAACCCTGATCGGGTTAGATTGGGGTTAGCCATACACTTCACATGTTTCTAGCGATTCACATGACATTATCAAATGATACAAGTCTTAGATAAGAATCTACAACGCACTAGAACGTCCTTGTTGACGATCCTTTACTCCAACAGCATCTAGAGTTTCTCAAATAATGTGATTGAATCATTAGGACCATGCGCTTAAGAGGAATTTTTTTTTTTTTTTTGGAAGTGGATCCCGAACCAGGCCAGGGTACGCACATGCATGATGCATGGTTTGAAATTTGGACAGCTAGCGGCAAACAAAGGTTTAGGGCAGGACACATGCCTTGCTAGCTAGCATGTACCTAGGCCAATATTTTCTTTTATATATTTTTTAAATTAGGATTCTTTAGAAACTTCATCCAAAATTTAAGACTAAAAAAGAAGATCCAAATAAAGATATATACCGAGAGAGTAGTACCTATATATAATTATACTAAACTCGTGTGAAGTTTCTGATGAAGATGGAGGATAGACATGATTGGTGTAGGTTTCCTGATGATCAATAAATAAGCTGAGTCATCCAAACATGTCTTATTCGTCATCAAACGAATTAGTTAATGGAGCTAGCTAGTTGTATGAAAGGCCAAGTTGCATGCTGACCCTAAATTCGTAATCGGTTGGCAGTCCATAAATAACTATTCCACCCGATACGACTATGAGTCATGAGATGTCGGGCGGAGTGGGTGGTCCCCGGCCACGCACACAAGGCTAGCTAGCTAGGACCACCGAAGTTTCTGAGAAACACCCAAATTTCCTCCTCTAAAATCAAACCATAATAAATAGATCGTTAGCCCTATCATGAACATGTACATCAAATATTAATTAAACAGATTTTTAAGCCCAAAATCGACGATTTTTGGGCTACTAATTAGAGAATATTGATGTGCCTTTTTGCCCTTATCAATAAAAGTCCAAGTCAACGAAAAACACATGCATGGACACGAACTTTTCTAGATAATGTGCCCGCGTTCATCCCACTAGGACTTGCAGTTTGGAACGGTCACGGAATTATTTCTTATACACTAATCTGAGTAGGTCGATCGATGACCTTTTTAATTAATGAATTAACCTTACTTATTAGACAATTATCAATCATTCGATTTGTTGGCAAAATAAAATAATTAAAAAAATATCTTAATATATATCATGCTCAAACACATCATGAACGTTAATTAATTGCATATATATTAATATAATGTACCTTTGAGGATTTTCTGCAGAGCAAACTTATATAATTTCGTACTGATTAAGTGAAAAATCTTAATTACGTACTAAATCATATTTTGAAAAGAAAAATTGTACTCTCAATCCGCGGGTAGATAGAGCATATATACCTAGTAAAGTGGTTGCATGTCATAATTTAATTTAAATTTTAAATTTTAAATTTTAAATCAGATTTTACATGACCAGACAGCTTATTTTTTGATGTGCGAACTAGGATTTAAGAATCGGGTACCTTATTTTTTTACACCAGAACATGGATATGCGAACTAGAATTTGCTGAAGAATAAGGTGAACTTATACCATTTTTCCTCCTAAAATATTTAATTATATACTTTCATGTTATCTCTTGTCATATATATATATATATATATAGTTGTATTTATTTGACCAACATATTGGGTATGAATCCACTTTTTCGTAAGGAGTATACTAGCTAATCATTCACGGACGGCATGACTAGTCACTCGATCGGCCCCCCAAATCACGATCGAGTAGTGACCGATTTTCAAAATTTAGATTTTTTAAAATAAAAATCAGGTAAGAACAATTTTTAAATAAAGAAAAGTCGAAAATAGGAGAAAAATAAATAAATAAAGATTTATTCACTGGATGTAATAAAGATTGAGACTCCATCATAAAGATCATGAATTTGATAAATAAAGTCAACGCCTCTTGGCCTTTTATTTTTTAAAGGTATTTACCAATTAAGCTGGAGATCAAGAATCTGTAATTAATTAATATCCCCACATCTATGCATGACAAATCTCTTTATATATATAAAGAGCCTATCTAACAGAAATTCTTGTTTTAACAGATTTTCTTATTTTTCTATCAATTTTTTATGTGTTCCGTTAACTCCAGTTAATTCTGTTTTTACGATAAAATTAAAAGCAGTGTGAAGAGTTACTAAAACGCCTGTTGAATATACCACAGATATTGACCTTTCGACTTCACCGATGATCTGCCACATCTTGGAAGACCAAACGTCTCCTCCACCAACAGTGCGAAGTGGCCAAGAATCACCAGGTTTACGATGTCTGCCGTTTATTTATTTCATTGTCATAAATTTTTGGTACACAAAAAGACTGAGGCAAGTTTTTTTTTTTCTATTTATAAGAAGTTTGCGTGTTGTCTCAAGTTAAGGTTTGCTATGCCTGCATTTTCTTTCTTTCATCATCATAAATTTTTGGTACACAGACGGATTAGGGCAAGTTTTTTTTCTTGTGTATTATTCGAGGCCGATTCTAACAAAAATTCAGCTGGAAGACAAATTTTTTTACAAGTTTACAGAAATAGAGTCAATCCCTGATGTTTGATCATCCTCCTCGATTAAGGATGGACTTCCTTACATAGATTATGAGGCTGCTGTCGACTTTAACAAGAACGGACGAGCCCACCGTGCAGCACCCTACACCTCTGAAAACAGCACCCTCAACCTCACGGAAAGCCCTTGTTTCCTGCACCAAAAATAGAGCAAGTTACGAATACCCTATAGTAATTGTTTTTAGGAAACTGGGTTGGACTGGTCCATTTTGAAGCGATGGGATGTGCCCTGGGAATGTCAAACCGTTTCCTTGATTAAAATTAGACTCAGTGAGCTTCGTTGGATATCAGATAACAATAATAATTAATACCCATATATTTAAATAACATATATATACGTATTTGATACTGATTTGAATGCATGTTTATGAATATCTACACACAGCCCCATCCTATCAAGATGGTGGGTTCTTTTCAAAGATGTGATAAGGTTTTTATCTGAAAGAGGACAAGAAAAATGAAATCTTAATGCACTAATTGTGCTTCCTTCCGGTCATTATAGAGAAATGGAGTTTGAAGGAATAGTCTATTACTCTGTTATAAGTTTCCTGATCGTGATCAAAATGGTTGACAAATTCAACCTGGAATTTATTTTATAAAACAGAGTTAGAAAGAGATGCTGATGAAGAACAGATAAATTTCGCTTACAGGCGCTTGGCCAAATTTTATCATCCAGATGGTTTGTCCTTTATCATGGTTTCAGTCAATCGGAAGTTTCATATGCATTATATCTGGGTTTCTTTTGTCATTGTATTATGGATGTAGCATGATTGTTCTATGAAGCTTAGTTCCTGTTAGCTGTTGTGTATTGATGTTTGCTTGAAAGTTGGCGGTCCCCAGTCTTGGGCACTGTATTGATCCAGTTATCTTAGAAAGAAATAATGAAATAAAGGCTGGCAAGGATAAACGTATCCTACCTTTGTGTATTGTATTTATAGATAAAGATTTACAATGAACAAACTGATATGTACAGTATCCTGTAATATAGGAGATAAGGATAACCATCCATATACATAGGACTAAGCCAACTACAATTCTAAACCAACTACAACTCTATCTTGATAAGTGCCTAACTCGTGGACTTATCCTTTAGTTTGTTGGAAGAGATAACTGATGCTGCAGGCTGATTTATCTTAACATCCCCTTTCAAACTTATGGGAGGATTAATGACCATGAGTTTGTCTCTGAGTTCTAAAAACCTAGGAGTAGTCAAACCCTTGGTAAAGATATCTGCACATTGCTCTGCAGTTGCGATGTAGTGAATAATAATGTCTTTGTTCAACACTTTTTCTCTAATAAAATGATAATCTACTTCCACATGTTTTGTTCTAGCATGAAAAATAGGATTAGATGCAAGTGCAATGGCTCCCATATTATCACACCATATTTGTGGAGATGTTATTAGTGGACATTGAAGCTCTTTGATCAACATGCGGATCCAATATAACTCAGCAGTACATATGGCCATTGCTCGGTACTCTGCTTCTGTACTGGACCTTGAAACTACAGGTTGTTTCTTGGCTTGCAAGGAAATTAAGCAATTACCTAGAAAAACTCCATAGCCACTTGTAGACCTTCTGTCAGTAGGATCACCAGCCTAATCAGAATCACAGTAGGCATTTAACTGTAGAGGACCTGAGGGGAACCACAATCCATAATCCACTGTGCCTTTAAGATATCTTAACACCCTTTTTGCTGCTGTCATATGAACTGTAGTGGGACAATGCAGAAACTGGCACAGTTGATTAACTGAAAAGGCTATTTCAGGCCGTGTGAGTGTGCAGTACTGTAAAGCCCCCACAATATGTCTATAAAGTGTAGGATCTTTGACAGGGTCTCCTTCAAACTTGCTGAGTTTCTTACCAGACACGCAAGGTGCTGAGTAAGGTTTAGCTCCAAGCATGTCAACTCTGTCAAGAAGATCAAAAATATATTTTGCTTGGCTGAGATGCATCCCCTCTTTGCCTCTGTGTACATGTATTCCAAGAAAGTAGGATAAATTCCCTAGATCTTTCATTTTGAACTCCTTCTGCAGATTCTCAATCAACCACTCAATGCTTGAAGAATGTGTCCCCATCACAATAATGTCATCCACATAGATAAGTACAAATAAATGATTGTCATCTTTATGAAGCATAAAAAGAGAGGTGTCAAGTAGGGAACCTTGGAACCCTAGACATTGTAAGGTTTGAGTGAGTCGATTGTACCATGCCCGAGGAGCTTGCTTAAGACCATAGATTGCCTTATGTAATCTGCATACATGATTAGGATATCTCTGATTCACAAAGCCTTTTGGTTGCTCCATAAATAATTCTTCGGAAAGAACACCATGGAGAAAAGCATTGGACACATCCAGTTGCTTAATGGGCCAGTGAAAGTGCTGTGCAATAGCTAGCAGCAGCCTAATAGTGGCTGGTTTTATCACTAGACTAAAGGTCTCAGTGTAATCAATTCCATCTCTTTGTTCAAAACCTTTAGCTACCAATCTAGCTTTAAATCTGTCAATAGAACCATCAGCTTTTGTTTTTAGCTTGTACACCCACTTGCTGTTGATGACATGTCGATCTCTGGGTCTTGGACAGAGAGACCACGTTTCATTGTCCAGTAGAGCCTTGAACTCACTTTCCATTGCAGCTAACCATTGAGGGTTTGCCATTGCCTGTGAGAATGTAGTTGGTTCACGAGGAAGGGTTGCTGTGAGTAAGGCTTTAATAGGATGTTTGGTGGACTTATTTGAGTGGTACATTTGAAAGTCACTAAACTGTTTAGGCCTAGAATTGCCAGTCATGGATCGAGTGATGATTCTAGTTGGGGCCACTATAGGTGCTGGAGGAAGGGTATGCATACTAGGTAAAGTGATCTGAGAAGATTCTGGTACTGAATGGGAATTAAGATAAGTGTTGAGATAATGTTCCTGTATAGCAGATATTGAAACTTGCTGAGTTGGTTCTTGGGTTGGTTGTTGTGAGGATACTGTTTCAGAGGTTAACTGTGGAATTGTCTCACTGAAATTATTAATGGAAAGGAAGTGAGAAGGTAGTAGAGTGATACCTGAGTGGAGTGATTGATCTCGTACAGGGTTGGAAGATGTAGCCTTTATCTGTGCAGGAAACAACTGTTCATCAAAGACTACATGTCTTGACATATAGACTTTATTTGTTTCTAAGTCAAGACATTTGTATCCTTTTTGATTGGAGCCATACCTAAGAAACACACATTGCTTACTTCTAAACTCTAGCTTGTGTTTGTTGTAGGGTCTAAGCAAAGGATAACAAGCACACCCAAAGGTTTTCATGAAAGAGTAGTTTGGTTCAGATTTGAAGAGTTTAGTAAAGGGATTGTCAAATTGTATAGAGGAAGATGGGAGTCTGTTTATAGAGTACACAGCAGTATGAAATGCTTCTACCCAATACTTAGGAGGAAGAGAGGATTGAGCTAGTAAAGTAAGCCCTGTTTGAATAATATGCCTGTGTTTCCTCTCTGCAATCCCATTTTGCTGGGAGGTATGGGGGCAGGTTATGCGATGAAAAATCCCATTGTCATTGAGATATTTGGCAAAGACCCGAGAGGTATACTCACCACCTCCATCGGTTTGAAATTGTTTGATCTTTTGGGATAGTAGATTTTCAAGGATGCATTTGAACTTGACAAGACACTCAAATAGATCAGATTTGTGCTTAAGAGGAAAGAACCATGAGTATCTTGAAAAATCATCAATAAAAACCACATAATAGTTACATCCACTTATTGAAGGAATAGGTGATGTCCATACATCACTGTGAATTAACTCTAATGGACTAGAAGACACTCGACTAGACTCTAGAAAAGGAAGCTGTTTACTCTTTCCTAATTGACAAGGCATACATAGACTTGACTGAGACTTGCTGGAGCTTATTGGAAGATGATTATTCTGGAGAACTCGATGCAAAATTTGAGTGTGAGGATGTCCAAGTCTCTTGTGCCATGTGTCTATGGTAGTCTTGACTCCAACCAAGGCCACAAATGCCTTTTTATTCTTGACTAAGTTTCCTAATTGCACTGGATATAGGCCACCTTCACTTGGTCCTTGTAGGAGGATCGCCCCTGTCAAGTTGTCCTTGATTAAGAAATAACTGTCAGTAAATTTGAATGAACAATTATTGTCATGACAAAACTTTTGTATGGAGAGTAGATTGTTTGATGCATTTGGACAATGAAGAATATTTTTCATGTGAACAATAGAGTTAGGTGTTCTAAAGGAAGATGAGCCTATGTGTGTAATGTGAAGACCATTACCATTCCCAACAGTGACAGTGTCAGTACCCTGGTATGGTTGCTGCAATGTCAGATTGTTCAAGTCTGCTGTGATATGATTTGTAGCCCCACTGTCAGCTAGCCACTCATCATCACCATGTAATGAATTAGACTGTGATACCATGGCTGCAAGTTCAGTCGGGGGATGCCTTCCTTGATAGGCAAAATCCATTCGATGAAAGCAGTCTAATGCCTGATGACTGCTTTTACCACATATTTGACAAGGAGTCTTGTTGGAGGTAAATTGATTTGGAGGGCTCTTACCTTGTTACTGATGTCCAGAATGAGTATAGCTTTTCTTCTGATTTGGGTTCCTCCCAGTAGGATACCTTGATGTTCCTTGAAAACCACGCTTTGGCTTGTGGTTTTGTCTTGGGAATTTTTGAGAATACAAGGCAAAGGAACTTGATTCCGCAATAGTTGCCTGACTCTCAAGTAGTTGCTCATAACTAAGAAGTTTAGATTGGAACTCCTCAAGATTCATAGAGGAGTCCTTGTTAGCAAAAGAATAAGATGTAATGAATGGATTATAGGATGGGTTCAAACCACCTATAATGTAGGAGATAATATCTTCATCACTTACAGTTTTACCAACTAGAGCTAATTGGTCTGCAATAGCCTTTGCTGATCCAACAAACTCACTGCAGGTTCGAGTGCCTTGTTTGAGGGTCTGCAACTGGCGCCTTAGATGATTCACCCGAGATTTTGAGGGTGAGGCATATCTGATTGAAAGAGCATTCCATACCTGTCTAGAGGTATTTAATACATACACTGTGGGGACAATCTTATCAGACAGTGTAGCAATGAACCAGCTTAGAATAAACTGGTCCTTCTTTTCCCAGAGAACAAAATCTGGGTTCAGTATCATGGAATCCTTTGTATTAGGATCCTGAATAAACTGATCTGGACAGACCTCTGAGCCATCAACAATGCCCAGCAGTCCATTTGTTCGCAATATGAGGAGAAATTGACACACCCATGCAAGATAATTTGTATCATCCAGTTTAGTATACACTGGATGTGATATGTTAGGAATGGAGAATGATAAAGAAGCAGCGAAATGCTTTGATCCAGCCATGAATTCGGTGCGAACCTAGAGGCTCTGATGCCAAGAAAGAAATAATGAAATAAAGGCTGGCAAGGATAAACGTATCCTGCCTTTGTGTATTGTATTTATAGATAAAGATTTACAATGAACAAACTAATATGTACAGTATCCTATAATATAGGAGATAAGGATAACCATCCATATACATAGGACTAAGCCAACTACAACTCTATCTTGATAAGTGTCTAACTCGTAGACTTATCTTTTAGTTTGTTGGAAGAGATAACTGATGCTGCAGGCTGATTTATCTTAACAATCTTCCTGTTTTAAGTCTATGACGGTAAAGGGACTCTTGAGGAGAGGGAAACGGCGGAGCCTAGATTTATTAAGATTTAAGCTGCTTATGAGTTGCTCATAGATGATGAGAAGCGAAGGAAATATGATATGGATAACCGAGTCAATCCAATGAAGGTAAGATTTGCAATTTCTATTACGGTGTTAGATCATAGTTTACTTCAGACTTCAAAAAGTTAAAATTTTCAGTATTATAGGAATAATGTGTAATAGTGTGTATATATATATATATATATATATTTGTCATTGCTCAGCTTGCTTTTTCAAGAATATTTTTATATAAATACTTGTCATAATTTTTAAACTGTTATATTGAGTTTAATTATTTTATAATTTCTCTAAAATATATATTACTTTTAGAAATAATCATTTTATAAAACTAAGTAAACATACTTTGCACGTTGCTCACGCCTAGTGTGTGTATATATATATATATATATCCTAGCTTGAAAAATAATTAATTTTCCTGCTTTCCGTAAAAATTCTCGGCCAAACTGTGATAGCAACTATATATATATATAAATATAAATATATATATATATATAAATATATTTAACATGCGTAAGTGATTTTTTTGTTTTTTTGTTTCTGTTTCGAGAACAGACGCCAATTCTCCGTTTAGCTTAGCCAATGGAATAGCGTGACGAATAATTTCTTGATATATAATAATAATTTTGAATTTGAAGACTGCAACTCTGTCTCGCTCACACGGTTACCACCACGACTGTCTTACATGATCATCTTCTAGCTTTGAATATGTCAAAATCTTCCATCAAGGAACTCATCTTCTCGGTCGACCTCCTTTCATACATCGATCCTTTATATAAACTGCAACAATTCGATCTCCTCCCTCACACGTAATCTCTTTCATTATTGTTTCTTCGACGTTTATTGTCAACTTTCTCAGAGTTCTGCATCGATCGAAGGCCGGAGCAGTAGTACTGATCTGATCATGGCCACCAAACAAGAGTATGAGCGGACAATGGAGGAAACGCCTACATGGGCTGTGGCTGCGGTGTGCTTCGTGTTGATTGTTATTTCAATCCTTATCGAGTATATTCTTCATATTATTGGAC